>NW_015114708.1:0-4777 GCF_001443285.1 Poecilia latipinna | reverse complement strand
ATGAGTTTTATTTGGCTGGACGGGGGCAAAAATGGCTCATTGACGGAACGTTTTTTTCTGACGCAACATACATCAAAGATCGAGGTGACTTTTACTCTCTTCTTCTTGTAATTCATTTCCAAATAAATTCAGTTAATTTGGGTAAATTTAAAAATCTTGCAACTGTAATGCCCACTGTAATTCATCTTGAAATCTGATCCCCCCATGACTGGTTCTGTTTACACTTTATTCAGATCTCCATCACTGTGTTGATGGAAAGCAGAATGTACAAATGCCCACCTCTCACATGAGCCGTTATTAATAACTGTCCCACATACCTTACCCCCACTCTGGTTTCTTGGTGGTCAGCTGAGTCTCTCTGCTATAAAGGAACCTCAGTCCTAAAAGGCACCCCGTTAAATATTTACTCTGCAGGTGGAGGAAAGCTCTGGCCAGATGAAACTTTTTCAACGCTCAAACAGAAATAATCACATTTTTTTAGTCTGTTTTATGATCGTCCAGAGCTATTTGGTTATTTTGGGTCGTTCCTAAAAATCCTCCTGCCAGCCGCTCTCTCCTCCCATACAGGTAGGAAGGGCTCACGTCCCTTCAAGAACGGCTGAGACGCGTTTCTTTTCTTTTAAATTTGTAAATAAATTTCTTATAAATTCTGCAGCCAGGTCCTTCTCAAACAACAAGGTAATGGTGGGTAACTATGGCAACCAGTGACAGTTTAAAAGCCCGCCTACTCTTTCTGGAGTCAGGTTGCATCCGCCGTGTTAATAAAATCTGTCAGAAAAGCCCACTCTGAATATCAAACAAAACTGTGATGTCACAATGTGACATCACAATATAACTCCAAAGGCAGAATTCTGACATCACCAGCGATTATATAAGCTCCTCACATCCATCTACTTTCATCACAACCTGATAGCAGCCGTTGTTGATACGTTTCTCTTGAGAATTCATTCAGCAGTTCACAGTAAGATTTTCAACTTTGTTTGGTTCACATTTCTTTTGGAGATTGACATCAAACTTATCGTGAAATCTTTACTGACTTTTGGAGAACTGATTTATTGTAGAAGATGGAACAAGCAAAGGTGACAATGGAGTCCAACCAGCCTAGAGTGGAAGAAGTTGCATCCGATAAGATTGTTGAAAGGGAAGTACTGCCCCACTCTTCTGAAAAGACAGCTCAAGCAACATGTTCGTGTGAAGCCAAATTTAAGACACGCGAACTGGAATATATCAGAGTACAGGAACATTTAATGAAACGGCTTGATGAGGTGGTCAGACTGAACCATAAATTATTTGACAAGGTTAAACAACAGAACGATCTAATAAGGGAAGTTCTTGCAGAAAGAAGACAGCGGAAGAGGTCTATGGTGTCTGTTCAGGTTCAGACTGAGGCACAAGACAATTCAAAGGAGAAACCAATCTACCAGTGTGCTTCAATACAAACGGAGACAGCTGTACAGGAAACCAGCTCACAATTAAAACCAGTCCGTCGATCCATTTCAACGCAAACCGAGATAGATAATCAGGAAACCACATGTCAACTAAAACCAGTTTACAAGACCGTGGCAACACAAACTGAGCTCTTTTCATCGCTGAAAAACCAGCCCTCTGAGGACCAAGTGAATGAACATCAGGATCAGCTGACCACGATATCAGATACTCTGAACAATGACAAGATTTCTGGAGAAAGTGATGAAGAACAAGAAGTTTCTGTACCAGAAACAGTTGTGGATGAGGCAGCCGGCATTGAAAATTATGTAGATTTGATAGAAAAAATTATCTCCAGCCCACAACAAATCTCTGCAGAAGAAATTAGAAAGGCAGCATTGGATGCTGCCTTCCAATTAGAAAGCTTCAATAAGGAACAATTTTTTGGATTAAACGGTGAAGGACTTATACATGACGATCAGGAAGCCATCATGAAAATTGACATCCAGAGAATTGAAACGGTGATTGACGAACTAGAGCAGGTGACAGAAGATGAAATGGTCCCTGACATACAGCTAGATGGGGACCAGCAAGATGAGAAAATGAGTCAATCTGAATCTGAACAGAGAAAGACAGCAATGCAAGGCAAACTGGAAACCGCTGTAAGACCAAGCGAGACTGATCAAAATAAGGTTCATGAAGTTCCCACAGAAAGAGAGAATGGCCCAAAGAAACAGACAACATCCCCTCCACAGACAGAGATTACATCAAAAGAAGATATTATCTCAGCATCTCAGGACCCAGAAAGTCAAACAGCTGAAGCGTCATCTGAGGAGAATGTCTGTGACCAAGAAGAGAGACCCAGGAAAAAAGTCTCTCTGTGGAGGCAATTCAAAAAAGCATTAACTCCCAAACATCGGCGCCAATTCAAAGACAGACATGAAGTCCCTCCAGCATAGAACCAAGGGTATTAGATTTGAAAGGGGGTGGGGCCACCTGTCGGTTGGATGATTGGCGGGAATTGGGAAAAGAGCTGCTGTTGTTTTAATTGGATATTTCAATATTAGAAAGTCAGGACTGCACGGGGGAAATGTCTCCCTGTGCAGGTGTGGGTTCACTCCGGTTGCTCCGGCTTCCCCCACGTTCAACATCAGGGTTCATGTTCATCCACTGTAAGATTTTTATTTCTAATTCGAAACAGAAAATCAGACAGCCACATTTATTAATTAAAGGGAGATTTAGAGAAAGAAAATGTAAATATGGAACAGAAAGAGCTATCTATCTTCCTCTAAATCTGTGTATATCTATCTATCTGCCCCTCTCTATAAATATATATAAATCTATATATAGATATCTCTCTCTCTCTCTCTCTCTCTCTCTATATATATATATATATATATATATATATACATATAAATCTGTACATCTATCTATCTCTCTATATATACATGTATTTCTCTCTATAAATATAAAGAGAGAGATAGATATATAGATTGATATCAATATAGATGTAGATATGCATATACATATCTATCTATATAGATATCTCTCATGTGTGCGTGTGTCTTTCTCTATACATATATAAATCTATATATAGATATCTCTATATATCTGCATATCGTTATATATATACATATACATAAATCTTTTTACACACACACACACACACACACACGGATATTTTGAGACTATTTTCACTCCGCACTTCTCCGTTGAGCTGCTCTCAACTCGGTTCTCCACCGTCCTTGGAAGCAAAACCTCTGGCAAAAATACAGACGTGAGTGGAAAGACACACATTCCAGGCTAAACAATTACAGTGAAGTTTAATAGGGGCATTAAAAAAATGGGTCAGTGATATTCAGTGGCGCAGAGTGGGTTGTTTGAAATCAGACAGAACGGGTCAGGAGAACAGCGCAGACCCGCCAGAACCTACAGAACCAGATATCAGAGTCTCTTCATCCCTCAATCATTTCCTGAGACCAAAAAATAATATAAATGGCAATTTAAAGAACAAATCATACAAATAGATTAACAGTAAATAAATAAATATGGTGAAAATAAACCGTTTATTTTTTCAACATTAAAAACGTTTGTTAGGATTGTATAGGAAAAATGTTGATATCTTTTATAAATTCAGTGTTTTGTGGTCAATATTATTTCACCATTTTATTAATGTGGGTTGCCAGTTTGGATCAGGCTTCCTATGAAGCTATAAGAATGATAGAAAACTTGCTAACAAAATGCCTCAGACATGCAGCCCGTAGGCAGCTCTAGACACAGGCCAACAGAAGTGGCTCCTTGGCTCACTTACATGTTAAATGATGAAATAGTGCCCTGTTTTTTGTTTCATTGTTTTCAATTGGCCTATAGGCAGCAATTTATTCACATATATGTGTTACAGGTCCCGGGTGTCAGAACTACTGTAACAGAGTTGACACAATCTGANAGAAAAGCTGTCAAAACATTGTTTTATTTTAAAAATTCTGATAGTTCATTAATCTTGAATTTTGAGTTTTATAACTTGATACCGCAATGATTTCAAATTATGCATGAAAACTACCCCTGCCTAGTTGAACAAGAACATATTTCTGCGTTACTGTCACTCACATTAACAAGTTTAAATAAATACGTATTAGTGGCAGAGGTGCAAAAAGTGGGTATGCAGTGTATGTAACGCATTGGGGCGCTGCGCTAGAGGCGGCGCATAAACAGTGTGGGGATTTATCAGCTGTTTGTGTATGAATTGATCAATAACAGAGGAACAGCACTGATTAGGCCCCCTCCCCTCCTGCCAGCCGCTCTCCCCTCCCATACAGGTAGCTAGGCCTCACGTCCCTTCAAGAACGCCCTGAGACGCAATTTTTTTCTTTTAAATTTGTAAATAAATTTCTTATAAATTCAGCAACGAGGTCCTTCTCAAACTACAAGGTAATGGTGGGTAACTATGGCAACCAGTGACAGTTTAAAAGCCCGCCTACTCTGTGCAGTCAGGCGCATCCGCTGTGTTAATAAAAAATCCGAAATAAAACTGTGACATCACAATGTGACATCACAATGTAACTCCAAAGGCAGAATTCTGACATCACCAGCGATTATATAAGCTCCTCACATCCATCTACCTTCATCACAACCTGTTAGCAGCCGTTGTTGATACGTTTCTCTAGAGAATTCATTTAGCAGTTCACAGTAAGATTTTCAACTTTGTTTGGTTCACATTTCTTTTGGAGATTGACATCAAACTTATCGTGAAATCTTTACTGACTTTTAGAGAAGTGATTTATCGTAGAAGATGGAACAAGCAAAGGTGACAATGGAGTCCAACCAGCCTAGAGTGGAAGAAGTTGCATCCGAC
>NW_015114707.1:111146-111735 GCF_001443285.1 Poecilia latipinna | reverse complement strand
TATAATATAATATAATATAATATAATATAATATAATATAATATAATATAATATAATATATAATTACACGTTAAGTGGTCGAGTATGATCAGATGTTGCTCACTTTAAATAATAAAAAGGCTAACTTCGTTGCTGTTTCAGTCTCATTCTAAATCATTGTGACTAGACTAGCTAACTTTTAAACAAAGTTAGCAGTAAAATTTTGGACATGTGACTATTCCAGAATTTAAACAGCTAAACCAAAAAGATTTAGTTCTATATATGAAAGTAAACTGACAAGATGTTATAAACGAGCGATATTCATAGCAAAATTCCTGACAGACAGTTTACCTCCTTCAAACGGAGTTTCTGACTCCGTCTGCTTCTGCCTTTCCTCTGAGCCGTTCAGAGGGGGGAGGGGCAGGAAGCGCTCCGCTGAATGCGCTGTTATCCGCCTTCAAAATAAAAGCACGCGAGTGGAAGATTTTAAAATTCTTCGCAACTGCGGTGAAATTATTGGGGGGGGACGAATGTGACTCTCTCCAATATTGGGGGGGACATGTCCCCTCCGTCCCCCCCGCTTCCTACGCCTATGATTAAGGGTATACATT
>NW_015114707.1:83411-109244 GCF_001443285.1 Poecilia latipinna | reverse complement strand
TACTCTAATCTGACCCTTGTTTCAGTAACAAGTATTCTAACATGTTACTATTTACAATCCAATAATCAGATTAAAGTTATGCATAGTATAATGACCGTCATTCCAGGATGAACACTCACTTTAGCATTTGCCTCACAACTAGCAAGCTAAATACTCTGGTAGCACAGACAGGCTACCAGATTCTGATATATTTTATTGGTCAAAATGCATTGATATAAATTGACTGGTAATTGAACTGGTTCTACCTCTTTCTAAAACCAAAGTAGAAAACAGCTCATAAAATAGGACTCGGCAGTTTTAAACTCAATACAGCAATTTGACCAACAAAAATAAAATCTAAACAAGTTTTGTTCTTCTTTAACAACTCTCTACATCAGTGCAACAGTTTGATCTACAAAATAAATAAAAATTATACTTTTCACGTCTAACAGACACCTTAGCTCCTCACTGTTAACTCAGTCTCACTTTCCAGCCCTGCATTCAGTAACTTACCAAAGATCCATGAAAAACACTGAGGCAAAAAAACTAAATAATATAATATAATATAATATAATATATAATTACACGTTAAGTGGTCGAGTATGATCAGGTGTTGCTCACTTTAAATAATAAAAAGGCTAATTTCGCTGCTGTTTCAGTCTCATTCTAAATCATTGTAACTAGACTAGCTAACTTTTAAACAAAGTTAGCAGTAAAATTTTGGACATGTGACTATCCCAGAATTAAAACGGCTTAACCAAAAAGATTTAGTTCTATATATGAAAGTAAACTGACAACAAGACGTTATAACCGAGCGATATTCATGGCAACATTCCTGACAGACAGTTTACCTCCTTCAAACGGAGTTTCTGACTCCGTCTGCTGCTGCCTTTACTCTGAGCCGTTCAGAGGGGGGAGGGGCAGGAAGCGCTCCGCTGAATGCGCTGTTGTGCGCCTTCAAAATAAAAGCACGCGAGTGGAAGATTTTAAAATTCTTCGCAACAGCGGTGAAATTATTGGGGGGGACGAATGTGACTCTCTCCAATATTGGGGGGGACATGTCCCCTCCGTCCCCCCCGCTTCCTACGCCTATGCTGGCAGCTAACCACATGTACTAAGCTCTGTTTTCAAAGTAACTCTCTTTGCAGTGCAGCTACTTTCCTCTTTTTTTAATAATTGTTGATCTGAAATCAACCTTCAATAAGCTCAAGTATTAAAATGAAAGTTTGAAACTGTCAGGATAATCTACTCAGCTCTCCATGGGTGCGCCCGAAGCTTGTGTTTATGTGACAAACTTGTTTCCAGAAATGGGCGGAGCTATTAAGTAGTTTAAGTACACTGTGAGGAACAAACAAATCCTCTTTCTTGTTGCCTGAGCACAGGAATATGAGCATGATGAAGATCAAGTGCTTCATGTTCCTGGCTGCCCTGAGTCTCACCTGGACTCTGTCAGAAGGAGGTGAGTAAAAATATTACTGAACCTTCAGTTTGATGTTTTCTAATATCAGCATCAATATGTTACATTTTATTTTATGGCACTTTTGAGTCCACAGAATGTAACCATACAATAGACAATAGTCTATAAAAACATCTCGAGAGACACATTTTTTTAAAATTAAGCTTTTAACATTTCTGTTGTTCTCCGTTATTTCAAGTGAAAGAAATAATAAAAAGTTGACGAATTAATTAATAATTCCTTCTCAGGAAACAATATAAATTAATGCTCCGGATTGCTAAAATAAAAAAAACACACACTGTTTTGTCTTGGCAATGTCATGGAGTGGAGGATAGAGGCGAGAACGAATGCTGACGACCCAGGTAGAGATGAAAAAGTTATGGCTTTAATGAAAAATCCACAAAAAACAAAAATCTAAACACACAGGCAGCTCAGGGAAGAACAAAAGGCAAAAAGTTCCACGACTGAACAGACTGGCACGGAGAACTATGACGGACAACATTAGATGACAACCCGACAAGAGACAAAAATAACAGGTGGACTTAAATATGCAGGGAGGGTAATCAGGGAATGAGACACACCTGGTAAGCAATCAACAGGGAAGACAGGACTAAACACAGAAAACCTAAAAAATAACTACACAGAAAATACAGAACACAACAGGCAAACCATGAAATAATGTGTTTTATTATGAAAAAGTACTATTAGAATAAATTAAACCATTTTAGACAGGACAAAACAAACAGAGGGTTTTTAACAAGCAGAGGCAGGCAAGGAGAAACTAAAACTTAAGAAAATTAAAAACAAAGCATGAAACTGACAAAATGACATCAGACAAATGAAAAACAGGTAGAACTAGTACAACAGGAACAAGGAAACCTTTGTTATAAAGCCTGGAGGAGCACATCTTACCGTAAAGGAATTACAGACATGCAGGAACACTGAGGACATCTGGAGCCAGGACATATTATTTACAAACCATTTCAAACTCAGAAAAGCAAAGTGCCAAAAATCTGACACTCAAAACTGTGACAAGTAGACAAATTGAAGCAACAACAACAGTCCTATTATAATTTAATCTAAATTAAATTCAGTTTAAAAGAATCAGTATCAGAAATGAGAATGTAGTTTTGAACAATCTCTAGTTCATTCCTGTTCAGTTATATTACAGTTTTTCTTTTTATTCATTTTTTTAAATAAATAAAAACAATGTGAATTTTTATTAATTAAAAAATGTGAATAAAAGTAACATTGCATGAGAGGAATATAGAAATAGAAACCCAACAAGAACATTAGGTTTCATTATGAGAGTTAAAGGGAGCAGTGATGATAGATGGACATACCTGACTGATTTAACTTGATTCAAAGGCCAATTCATAAAAATGAAAGAGAAACAACAATTTAATGTGGTATTTTTTTTTTTATCACTTAAAGCACTTTTAACTGCCTTGTTGCTGAAATGTTCTGTGCTAACTGGACAATAAAACAACAGCCAGTCATGACATTATTTGGTCATATAGAGATTTTATTTTCTAAAGAGATAAATTATTCATGGGTTTGATGCTTATTTTTTCCACATTGCAGGTACTGGGCTGAGCTGTGTTTTAAATGAGAGCTGCATTTTACCATGTGAGCTCCAGGCTGGCTCAGATCCTCTCATCCACTGGATTCACATGATAGCAAGGGAAACTTTTGTCCATTCCTTCTACAACAATCAAACCCAGCTGGGACACCAGGTCCATTGGTTCAGAGGCAGAACGTCTCTGTTCACAGATCAGATCCCCAGAAGAAACGCCTCCCTGCTGCTCACAGCGGTGAAGATTCAAGACGAAGGACGATACATGTGCCGCACAAGTACCTCTGAAGGCAACAAAAAAGCATTTGTTGACCTAAAAGTAGAAGGTAAATTAGTGTGTTATGCTGCACGGTGGAACAGTGGTCAGTACTGTTGCCTCACAGTGAGAAGGTCCTGGGTTCAAATCCCAGTGGAGCCTTTCTGTGTGGAGTTTGCAGGATCTCCCTTTGCATGCATGGGTTTCTACTGGTTAAACCCACGAGTGCAAACCCAAGCATGCATGTTAGGTTAACCGGTGACTCTAAATTACCCTGAATGTGTGTATGACTCTTCTATGACGTCCTGTGGTGGACCAGGAAGCAGTTCATGGAGAAGCTGCTTCTCATCGGTTGACCACTGGACGGAGACACCAGGCCTCCCCTTGAACAGGAGCAGGAGGGTATAAATAAAACAGGATGACATTTTTTTCTTGCAGAACTTTTGTATTTATTCTTAAATATGACACATTTTTATTAGTTTCTTCCATGTTCTTGTGTTTCAGCTCCAGTCTCTGACATCAGGATCCATCAGGATGGAAACAGGATCACCTGCAGCTCAGAGGGGATCTACCCTCAACCTGAACTCACCTGGTCCACTGAGCCTCCATCCAACACGGCTCTGCAGAACAGAACCACAGTCCATCAGACTGAGGAGAAGCTTTATGACATCACCAGCTGTCTGACGGACCATGACCCTAATTTGACCTACTACTGCACAGTCAAAACTCAGACGAACCAGAAGACAGGTTTGGTTAAACCTGGTAAGAACAAGTTAAATAAAAAAATAGATTTTCCTCCATTTCAAGGCTGGATTCACTTTTCATGATGCATCAACTGCTGTGTCTCCACATGCACCATTGTGAAAAGCTTTTGGACAGTTTTTTCCTTCAGAAAACAAGAGATTTTGTTCATAAAAATTGTGATAAATGTTGGGAAATTGTGTGCAGTATTTTGAAAAAGGTGTGTTTTAGAATTTCAGTGTGAAGCAGGAAATGTGCTTGTAGTTTAGCAGAAGTGGTTCAGGGTTAAGTTGTTCTGTGTATGAAAGAGACAGGAAATCATGAGAGCTGTTAGTCCACCTGCTCCTTCTTTAGCAAACTGAGTGAAATATTCATATTTTAATATAAAATATGCACATTTCTCAGAGACAATGCTAAACCTGATTTATCTTGTTTGGACTTCTGCTTAGTAAAAATGCTAAAGTAAAATCTTTCCCTGTAATTCTTGAATACATAATAAATAGTAAAATGTTTCCTTCCCCTGTCTGCCATCATCCATCCAGATGCATCTAATGACGCTTCTTCTTCTTCTTCCTCTTCTTCTTCCTCTTCTTCTTCTTCTTCTTGCTTCACAGAAATGTCACATAATGTTGGAAAGTTCTCTGTAGTGGTGATTGGGGTTCCAGTTGCAGGTGTAATCATGGTGGTTGTGATAATCACTATAATTTTAACGAAAAAAGGTAAATGACTCTTGATTTTCTTTGATGTCGATTTCTTGATTTTGTTCTTTTTTATTAATAATTTCTGAACTCAAACTTTTCCCAGGCTGCACAGCAAACAACACAAAGACACCAAACAAGCCTGAAATTCATGGGTCAGTAATGTATACAGACTAAATTTATTTAAATAGTTTCTCCACTCTATGATTGTAACAATGTAAGAAGTATAAAATGATTACATCATTTCCAGTTTTATGTTTTATATTTTCTTCAAGACAAAATAAATCATTGTTCTAATTTGAAATTATTTTGATTCTGTTGCAGGAACTCGTTGAAACCTGTGGACTGCCTGGACGAATCGGACTCGGCTGTTAATGCAGAAAATGATCTAGATACTGTGACCTCCGTTACTCGTCTTTTATCCCCTGGTCTCTCCTAAAGTCTTACATACCAGACAATGTTTCCACGAGCACAACAACAACGTCCTCAAGACAGTTACTATCTTAAGATTTTAAGATGTTAAAGTACTTTTCCATTAAATTGATAATTATATTGAAATATCATAAAAGATGTAAAACATTTGGACGTCAGTTGAAATGATTTTTGAAAGTATCATAGCAGCAGAAATGACTCTGTACACAAGTATGTTTCAGAGTTTTTTGTTGTTTTTAAGGAAATAAAATGAACAAATTGGGGAGAGTCCCAGTTCACATAGTTAAAAAAATTAAATATCACAGATTGGCCAGTTTTTATTTCTATAGGGCATAGCATATAGTACCACGCCCCCCGTGGGGTTTGAGCTGCGGTCAAATCAAACCCCCACATGGTTCAGGATTCCTCTTAATTTGGCCCCTACATTCTGAGTAGGTATTAATGTGGAAGATCTCCATTTTATGTAGCTGCTAGCCTTCCTGGTTGGTTAAATCATAATTGATGAGTGCAATGTCATCAATTATATAGAGCAATATAACATTAATGCAGTCCGGACCCATTTAGGTGAATGTTTAAGGTTTGATGGGTCCAACAAAATGAAAAATGTTATATATTTATAAATCACATAGCAGAGATTTTGGACTTCAGAGCAATTCCATAGCGTATGGATAAACAGATAATGCATATCTTAGTAATAAATAATTAGTATATTATATAATAAATATGTATGCCTCATTTAGAATAGAAGTTATTGATCCCCAAAGGGAAATGATCTATAAATGAGAGCAGAGAAACTCAGATTTAAGTCACTCAGACTTGGGCATTGTAAATCCTAATGGCTACAGACAGAAATGATGTTTTTATTGATCTGTGGAGCAAATAAAATGTTTTATTGATTGATTGATTTTCTGTGGTGCACTTTGGCCAACGAGTCTCTGGCTGAAGATGCTCCTGTTTCCGGCAGCCATGATGTCATGAAGTGGATGTTTGTCGTCGTCCTTTAGTGTCTGAGACGTCCTCACTGTGACCTTTGACCAAAATAAACCTCATTCAAAGCCTCATTCTTGATTAACTGACTTCATGGATGAAGCTCTGAAATATTTTCACCTTAAACATCTTAAAGCAAATTTTTATGAAATAAAAAACGGTTTAATTAGTTGTTGCTGCTGCTGGGGCCCAGTGCTGTCCTAAAAAATCATTTATTACATATAAAAACAAATGAATGTATGTTGTGTGATCTAAGTATTGCAAACCTAAATTTGATCAATTTTGTTTAGATGTACATAAACTAAACAGCCTCCTTAATGACGTCTAGCTCAAAATTGCCTTCACTGCTGGTCTGCTGGTGTTTGGAGACTCTGATGGCTTATGGGTAATATTTGGTGTTTTAAAATATCCAATGAAAACCAGTAAAGACAAGATTGTAAATACATTGATCAACAATTTCAAATAACACACAAGGAGTCTAGATTATTTTAAGTTACAATAAGGATGTTTTTTCTGTCTTTGCTCTCGTTTAACACCATCCATATCTGACTCTTCCTCTCCTTTTATCCACATCAGCAGATTATCACAAACTCTCAGCTCTTCCTTCTCCACCTCGTTAACAATCAGGCTTTTTCATTTTGAACAGAATAAGGAGAAGTTTCTCTGTCTTGGATGAGAAAACATTGTTGGCACAACAGTCAGGATGTTTCTCAATAACAAATGTTGACCTGCACCAAACAGAAATGTTTTCAGTTTTGATGTAAAGGAAAATCTGCTCTGACTGGTTTCTGTTCAAACTTTCTTTTCACCATGAAGCTCCTCCTGCCTCATGTTTCTGCTGCACCTTTGGTAAACAGGAACTTAAAAAAAAACAATTAACCTGAACAATCGTAGAATAAAAAGATCTGATATTTTCTCACAGTCTTGTGGTTATGGCTGCCAGAGAAACTGAGTTTGTATAATTTATACTATTTCTCTTGTTTTCCAGGTTATTTAGTCAGTCGCTCTGATATAAAACACTTCAGTTCTTGGTTTTCCTCCTCACATAAGTCTCAAGTCTTTGTTTCAGTGGCTGAAAATCTCATATAAAACATGAAACAAGTGAAAAAACTTATTTTAATAATATAAATGTATATATTATCCCAGTTGGTCCTCACTAGTAGCTGAGTTCTGCAAACTAAAAACAAAGAAAAAAAAGATACACATAAACAAAAACTGATTTTTTTCCAGAGATTCCAGATAATTGAAATGCTTTAGTTTTATGTTGAACATTTATCTCAGCAAATATTTTCTTATTTGCTGAAGTTTATCTTCAGTCCTTGTTTCCTGCTGGGTTCTTCATGTCCATCCAGATCATCCTGTTGTTCCTCATCTGGGACCAGAACAGCTAAACCGCAGCGACCTGAAAACGTTCAGATTCAGCCGAGTTCCTACAAGCAGGAAGCCTGTAATCAGAACAAAACATTTTATTTATGTTTGCATATAACTAAGATTTTTGCAGAGCAATCTAAAGCAATTTTATGCTGATCTGGTTTCATCTGGAGTCCAATTAAATTCATTTTTGCTTTGTTCTTATAGTGTTTTATCCTAATTTATTTAATTTGATTTTTATTCTTCTGGATTGCACATTTTTAGAAACATGGTACTGTACTTTGGTTTTATGATTTTGGTGAATATACTTTGCAACCTGACTGTGGCTAATGAATCAAATAAAAATACTTTATTTATCCAAACATAACTTTATGCAGCTCCTTTCATCCACGTCTCTTCAAAACGTTGTTGAATGATGATGCTTCAGGCAGGAAGCAGCTCAGCGCCTCAGAACAGTTTGCTCTGGGATTTGACCCAAATCCCAAAACTGTTTTGTGTTGGGTTCTGCGGGGGAGTGTTTTCTCTACATTTTCAGGGTGGCAGGCTGACGGGATCCAGCTGGTGCTCGTCATCTCCAATCAACAATGGCCTTAAATAGGAGAGGCTTCCCAGAAGAAGATGCCAGATGGTTCCGCTTCTACAGTGGTACACTCTAGCTCTCAGTGCTGTCTCAAGTGTCTAACTTGTTCCTGACGCCTCTCCCATCTTTCTTCCTCCTAGAACCAGCCCTGACCTCTCTCTGAGAATCAGATCACCTGGACTACTTGGCCCTCGCTGTTTGGCTTGGCCAAGCCCCTGGATTCCTCCACCACCACCCTGCTGCTGCCTGTCCACCCTCAGTTACCTGCTGGAACTCCCCCACCTGGAGACCCCTCGCTGCCCCAACTGCTGTACCCTCCTCTGCTCACCTGAACCCCCAATCCGTAAGCCCTCATCAGGTTACATCATCATTCCTGTCATTATTCCTCTAACTGCTCACCCATTTCTCAGTTCCTCCTCTGGCCCGGTTCCTCCCTGCTGCCGCTGATCTTCACCTCTCCATTGTTTTCCCCATTACACCTTCCTGTTCAATAAATCTGTAAACTGAGTTTGGGTGTCCGTAGTTGTTGCTTGCCTTCGAGTCCTGGTACCTCTCATTATGACAGTTTTGTGGCGCTAATTATTTGCTCCCAGTTTCAAAAACAATACTTTGTTGTCATAGCAACTGTCCAAAAGTAGGTAAATGAGAACAACAATCCTGGTGGCAGAGCATCCAGAACCAGAAGGAACTATCGACCAAACAGATGAACATGAGGCACCAAATAAACCAGATCAGAGCTGCTGCAACAAGAGAGGCAGATTTAGAACTACAGTCGTTAAATAATTAATCTGCTCCGTCTGCTTGTTTGTGTGTTTTATTGTGTCTTATAAGCCCATGTGGGCGGGGCACATGTACAGGTGTGTATAAGATAAAGACTGCTACTAATGAAGGAAAAGCTTCATTTGTTTGCTTTATTAAACATGTGGTCCTGTATAATTTAGTAAAATAAATTAGATTTAAAATTTAAACAGGCTTAATTTGTTAGAGTTTAACAAAGTGAAATGAGAATTTCTTCAGGATTTACTTTCTGTTGATTTGCAGCTCTTTGAACTGAGAAAATAAAATAAATGTAACATGTAAAACATGTAACAAAATGTTTTACATTAACATTTATTTTTAATGCATTTCCGTTTCTTCCAAGATAAATATTAACTACATATTGTTTTTTAGTCACTTACTGTTGATGTGATGCTGTTTTGCACATGGCTTCTGTGATTCGTGAACAAAAACCTGGAAAATAGTTTGAATCAGATGATGGCACTGAAAAAAATATGTTGATAAATTATTTAAAAACCAAAGTCTGTGTCTTATCTTACCTAATATAACTACGAATATCAGTATCCACAGACCGAATCCTCCAGTTATTATTGCAGCTACTTTACTCGCCTCCATAACTTCCTCTGGGAAGAAAAAGGTCAGATGTGAACTCGTGTCTCTGGATGATCTTTGATTCTAGTATTATACACTCAGAGCAGTGCTGTTAATCTGCCTGTTACTGAAAAGAAATGCAGTAATAAAAATATCATCTGTGAACCAAGTCAAAGGAAAATCATGTGATGCTACATTACTTCATTTGATTCACACCAGATGTCGACAGATGCAGCTGAATGAAGCTAATATTTAGAAAATGTGAAATATACCAACAAAAAAGTTACTTACTTTTACAGAAAGAGGCTGTCTTCTTGTTTCTGCTGCTGCTGACGGTGCAGCTGTATGTCTGGTCATAAAGTCTGTCTGAGACCAGCAGAGAGCTGCTGATGCTGTAAAGCTGCTCTTCAGTCTGATGGACCATCGTTGGGCTGTTGATCTCCAGTTCAGATGGAGGATTAACAGACCAGCTGAGTTCAGGTTGAGGGTAGATCCACTCTGAGCTGCAGATGATCCTGTTTTCTACCAGCTTTATACTGACTTTTATTAGAGCTGCAAACCAACCAAGTAAACACATCAAGAAGAGTAAAGGTAAATCTCACTAACTAAAATCCACCACA
This sequence comes from Poecilia latipinna, assembly GCF_001443285.1. Taxonomy (NCBI): domain Eukaryota; kingdom Metazoa; phylum Chordata; class Actinopteri; order Cyprinodontiformes; family Poeciliidae; genus Poecilia; species Poecilia latipinna. The sequence goes on along the minus strand of NW_015114707.1, from coordinate 99,180 downwards.
ATAGAAGCCAGTCTACCTTCAACCTTCAGTTGAATGAATGTTTTCCTGCTTCCTCTCTCTGTGCTGCTGTAGCAGCTGTATCTTCCTTCATCCTGGATCTTCACTCCTGTCAGCCTTAAGGAGCCGTTTCCTCTGGAGATCAGGTCCTGAAACAGAGACGTCCGACCTTTGAACTGCTGGTCCTGCCGTCCCAGCTGGTCCTCAGTATCATAGTAGGAGTGGACATTATGTTCTCCTGATGTTAAGTGATCCCAGTGGATGATTGTATCTGAACTGGGATCAACATTACAGGGTAAAATGCAGTTCTGTCTGAAAACACACGTCACTGTGGGATCTGCAGGACGAGATAAAATAAAACCAGATGTTTACATACAGAAAACAAAGAGATGTTTCCATGTTTTTCTTACTGTCTGGAATCAAATCAGAATAAACTTGTCTTCTTGTTTCATCTTGGAAAATGACCCACATTATTTCGATTGTTTCTCTGTTAGATCCACTAACTTCACCTCATAACGTGTTTGTTTGTCAGAGGTTCATCAGTTCAGCAACTTTTCTGTGGAACCATGTGAGTCAGAAAACATTTGGTGGGAAGCTGATCATCTCCTGAGCTCATCATAACTTCACAGGTCAAAACTCTTCTGAACGTTTTTAAAGGTTTAATGAGAAACGTGATGACCTGCTGAAGGCAGAGTATCGGAAAGAGCAGCAACAAAACAGAGGCCCGATTTCAATGTGTGCAAAGTAAAACTTCATTCATATTCAATACATACAGCATTTCTATAACTACTGAAGTTTCTTGACTGTGCTATAAAATGGTATTAAATACACTATATTCACTTTTATTCACAAACGTAGCTCATAAAATTTCAGCTTAGGAAAAAATATGTCTATTTCATCATAAAAAAAATCAGTTCTGTCAAGAGAAGTTTACTGAATGAATAATTACCCCAGACTTCGTAAACAGTGATTTTATTTTTCACGTTACAAAAACAAAGCCCTGTTTTGATGGCAGTTCAGGTTCTGTAATGATTGTTTCTGTTTCACTTTAAACACAAAGTTGTTGTGATCTGTGGCTCTCGAACACGAACAGCAGATAAAATGTTACACAAGAAATTCAGCATTTTGACTGAACAGATATTAAAAAATCTCTGAAGACATTTCTGCCCTTTAAACAACATGGTTTCAGTTTTTGAAGTATTGTGTTTTTAATAAACCTGATAAACTCAACATGGAAACTGGTTCAATAAAACATTAATCTTTAGCATTTCTGGGCATATTTGCTTCATTCTTAGGTAAAAACATAACACTCACATTATGATGGATCATTGATATTACAGCTAATTCATTTACTCACCTCCTCTTGAAAGGGGCCAAGTCAAAGTCTGGACCATTAAAAACATGAAGCAGAACATTTTCACCGTAATAAAACTGATTAAAATCCTGGCACCTAAAAAAACTGCTCTTAGTTTTACCTGTGAACAGGTTAAACCTAAAACTGTCCTGGTTTATTTACATCAACAGTTCAGTTCCTCCTCCTAGGAGTGGCAGACTGGCCCAAGTCAACCTGTCAGGTTTTACAGAGGATTAAACCAGTGGTGCAACTGCACATTATTCAGGTGGATGCGAAAACATAAATCGGCGCAACCCAAACTTTGCTCCAAACTTTCTGAGGACTGACCACCCAGCTCACCCGCTGCCTCACACACCGAGCCAGCAGCGTCACCTTCCCATTCATACTTCATGACAGTCACTCCCACATNTGGTTAATTTGTGAATGTGCACGAAGCTGAGGACAGAAAGTTTTCAAATAGTTCACTGGGTCAGAACCCAGAGTTTAAACGGTGTCAAAGTTTCTGAGCCGTTTCAGTTTTAATGGTGTTTCTGCAGGAAAGTTGGGCTGAACAGAACCGAGCAGAACTCCAATAAAGCCGCTGAATAGTTTCTGATGCATTATGACCAAAAGCTGATTCAAATTATTCTTTGAATCTGCAGCAATAAAAAGAAGAAAGATGCTGAACAGCTTGAGTACTTTAGGATTGGCGCCCTTAAATAGAGTTTCCTGTTTCACGCCCATATAAAGCAGGAGGGATGGAGAGAGGCTGAAACGGAGGAAAGTGGATGAAAACCAGAGACAGAAAAAGATTTGTAGCTGTAGTTTTCTCCAGCAGACCTTTGATGAACCACAGCTGGAGATGAACTGCAGCCTGAATTTTAACAGCAGTTATCAACAAGCACCATTAAGTTTCAGGGGTTTTGTTCCTATAACGAGTGCAGACGAGCTCTCAGATCTGCTGTCAGCCAACTGGAAGGCCAGAGAGCTGCAGAACGCACAAAGCATCCGCTGAAGAAAGAGAGAAAGAGAGGCCTGATGGGAAAACCTGAGCTGCAGGCGGCGCTCACAGTGATGCACGCAGAACTGCACACCTTCAAACCGTCAAAGATTTTAACGAGAACAGCTCAGCCAGACCTTCCAGCAGAAACATCGAAAGCTTAAAGTCGGACTTCATCCGACTGGATTAGCATTTTGAACATTCACAGTTTGAATTTGCGATATTATTGTAATATTTGCCTCATACTATGCAGCTCAGATTGTGACAATGACTCTGAACCTGAACTCTGATGTTTAAAGTTTCTGTCACAGTTTCACTGCGTCCGTATTTCTGTCGACTTTCAGACACTCGATGTGTTTCCATTACAGATGTTAGAAAACTTTCTACATATTCTGACAAAAAATGCACAGCTCCCAAGAAAAGGCGGGAATCACCATAGCAACGTGAGTCTCTGGTTCCCCATGACTCAGCAGTTTCTCTCTGATCGGCTCCGTCATGCTGGACGTTTAACCTGCCTGTCAGAAACAAGCTGATGTGTTTGAGTCTCACCTGGATCAGAACGAAATACGCCCGCAGGTCGTCTTTTGTCCGAGGCCTAAAGACAGAAACACAGAACAAGAACCGGCATGAGGATGAAACACAAAAACATCTTTCACTTGATCTCACTCTGTCTGGAAATATTAGTAACGATGAAGCTGAAGCGATAAACTGAAGCGGCTCTCACCCTTTCCACTCTCTCAGCAGGCTGTTGATGATTCCTTTCAAGACCAACTTCTGGATGTCCTGAGGCTGAACACACACACACACACACACACACACACACACACACACCGTTCAGAGTGTCGGCGCGTCAGACAGACACACTTCTGCTCTCTGTGTTAGTCCAGCTTTAAACCTCAACATTAAACTGAAGCCCAAACAGAAGCAAAGCTGAACTTGTTTCATAAAAGTTTTAAAAGTCCAGTTGGGTGAGCTGAAGGTTCGACCTCATGAACTCAGTTACAGATGATTATAAATATTTATTAACGCCTAAAACCCAATTTAAACGGCAACTAAAAACTAAATAAAAATAAAAATTAACATTAAAATTATTTATTAGCTTAAATTCCTTGTGCAGTGGAGCTGAGACAAAGCTCACGCTGCACAGCGCCCTCCAGTGGTCGCTTCTGTCACATGGAGTCCCTCAAGGTTCCATCCTGGGAGCCCTCCTATTTAATATCTACATGCTCCGTTAGCTCCATTAGTACAGCCTGGCCTCATCAGAACCGGGTTTGGGTCTTACTTACTGTGCTGAGCAGCGAGTCGTAAACCGCGCTGACGAACTTGCCGTTGACTCCTGAGTCCTCGATAGTGTTGAACAATCCGTTGGCCTCCCGCTGCGGGACGTTCAGACACGGTGAGGAAACGGAAGCAGAGCCAGGCGGCAGAGCGGAGATTTATCTGCTTTACCTTGAAGGCGGCGTTGATTTCTACGAAGGAGTCGAAGGTCGTCAGGTAAAACTCTCTGACTTCCCTCCAGTCACCTGATTGGGCGGCTCGCTCCACGTCCTCCCTGTTGGAAACGGCAGATGGAGTAAAGCAGTGAAGAGGATTCTGGGATGTTTCAGCGTCAGAGAGGAGACCCACTGGAACTCCTTGGTGGTTTTGGTCCGGAGGGGGATGACGGGGTCGCAGGGGAACGGAGCTTTGACTTCCTGAGGCAGCGTGTCGATGGAGAGCCGCTGCTTCTGCCGGACGTTGCTGCAGATGGGAGGCAGCTCCCTGACGGCTGCAGCGCAGAGGAGACATAAGGAGCCGCTTGAAACGTTTCACAGTAAAACATTACAGCATCGGGGTTTAATCAGCCTGGCAGGGGGAAATCTGGGCTTTCAAGGCCACATTTGTCACAATCTTATTCATATATTTAATGTTCCAACACTAAATATTTAACTCAGAAGCTGAATATTCAGTTTACAAAGTAAATATTTTGCTTGCAAATTAAATTAGGAAGCTAAACACTTAGTTCTGAAGTGAATATTTAATTCTGATGTACATACAGTATTTAATGTGGAAACTAAATAAATAGCTCAAAATTAAATATTGTTTGTTACATAAATATTTAGTTCCAACATATTTTTCCCCAAACTAAATATTTAATTTTCAAAATAAATATTTATCTTCCAAATTAAATATTTAGCTTCGACCTAAATATTTTGGTCGAAGCTAAATATGTACGAATATATGAACTAGCTAGCTAAATATTTAGCTACCTAAATACTTAGGAAGCTAAATACTTAATTTGGAAGATAAATATTTAGTTTGGAACTAAATTTGCAAATTATGGAAATTACCTTGTGGATCAGTGGAAGTAGACTATCAAAATAAGAGCTGGGTTTTCTGGACCTCTATATAAACTTAACTGAATCTCTTCAGTCATCAGTATAGTTTTTATTTCCATGCATCATCAGTTGTTTTGCTCCTGACATGTCCGGTGTCTGGATAAACACGTTTAAATGAGAAATGAGAAAAGATTGAATTTTTCATATCTAAAAGTGACGCCTGCTGATCCAACATGGAGGCCGGTCCTCCACCAGGTGGAAACACACATGTCCTCCCACACACCCACCCAGCCTTTCTCTTCATAATTGGCCCCTCATTGTCTCTGTCTCCACGGTAACTCCCTTCAGCACGAGGCCTGTCCAGGTGCATTGTGGGTGCAGGACAGATTATTCAAGCAGGAGGAAAAAGGAGCGGCGAGGCAGACTGAGGGCAGCAGAGCGCTCAGAGGAGGTCATCGGGTTTGAAACGGATTTCAGCCTGAATTTAAAACCAACTCTCGTTTTTATCCAGGTGGAATGAAGACTAAATAACTAAAATAAGTTCCAAACATTAAAACCATAAAAATCTAAATTAAACTGGTTCAAACTGCAGAAAATAGAGGATTTTCCAAACAACTGGAGTTCTGCCAACCAGGGGAAATCCCAGCAGGTTGCAAGTTCAACTCCAAGGTCAACGAGAAAACACCAAAGTGTCCCATCTCAGCCTCTACAGGCCTCAGTTAGCAGGGCAAAGGTGAAAGTTCATGAAAGGACAGTTTGCAGTCTGGAAAAAAACTCTTCACCTTAAAAATCCAGCAGCAGAACTTTGGTTTGCAAAGCTGCACCTGATGGAGGGACGATGTCCTCTGGACAGATGAGACCATGTGGACATGTGGACGCCAGACGTCAGCACATGAGCACAAAGACATCAGAGCAGCTGTAAAGCACGGCGGTGGAGGAGTGGTGATCTGGGCTTGATTTGCATGTCTCTGGGAGTCCATCTGTCCAACAGCTGCAGTTCGGTCCAACGATACTGTGGAAACTCATCTCTGCTGCCTGATACTGAGCTGTTAGCATGAAGGGCGGCCATGACAGACGGCAGCAACGGCCTCAGTCAGAGGATGAAGATGAAGGTCCTTCCAGCCCGCAGCATCACTAAACACAGAGACAAAGATCCTCGTTGCCGTTGACCTCTCCGTTGCCGTTCTCCTCCATGTTGCCGTTCTCCTCCATGTTGCCGTTCTCCTCCATGTTGCCGTTCTCCCTCGTGGTTCTGGTCGTGGCGTGCCTCCAGTGCGTGGATGTCTTGTTTCCAGGACGACGGCCTCTTCCTGTTCCAGAAGTCTCTCTGAGCCTCGTGAACTCTGCACACGGATGATGTCAGCTGAGGGTCGGTTTGGCCTTCGCTGGGTGGAGACTTTGACTGGACCGCCACATCATCCAGGTCACTGGTCATGGCAACAACTCCTGGTTGCCATGGCAGCTTTTCATTGCCTTCAGGAGGACCAGCATTATGTCAGCTAAAGGCTTTGATCGTACTTTGGGTTCAGACTCAGATGAAGTCCCAGGCTCTGGTAAGTTGTCTTTGTTAGGAAAGTACCAGAAGCATCAGTTCTACCATCAGAACTGATATGTTGGTGATTTTCCTCCTCTGAGGGTTTTTTGTGCAGCGCTGATGGAAAAGCGTCCTGATGGGAGGGATAATGGCGTTTTATCCTTCCAGGCCTCTGGCTCTGAAAGCGAGGCGTCAGTGATTTCTGATTCTGACTCGAAGCTTCAGATGAACCTCTGATTAGCTCGGCCTCAGAACTCAAAACCATACTTGAGGAAAATGAAAAAGGAAACAGAAACCTCCTGAATCTGTGATTATCCAGCAGACTTGACGACTGTAACCGGGCAGAGGAATGCTGCAGCATCCTGTGTACGCCTGAGTGTGTGTGTGTCCACTGTTTTCCTTTCATATGGTTTTCATTTGGGGTGGAGGTTCGCATAATTATTCTGGCATCAGTCGGCGTGGTGACAAAGCTGGCTGATGAGCGCTCCGCTGGGTCTCCGTTCTCATGGCAGTCAGAAATAACCTCGCCTTTTACGAGAACCAACATCCTCCTCCACGTAAAAACACTCGCAGTGACTCAGAACCGACAAGACGCTCGCTACTTCACCAGAACCTCGGCTGCGCATGTCAGCCCAGAAACCAGAGGTTTGCATCGCATCAGCAGAAATCCGAGTTACGGGTCGGATCCTGGGTTTGGATCCGCGGCCACACAGCGCTCCTCCTGCCATGCAGGCTGCATTCTGACTGAATACATGAGGCGTACTGTAAACAGAGGAAGTAACACATCATTACAGCTCAGACGGGACCCACATCAGATCGACTCAGAGAACAGAACCGGGTCAGGCTGTAGGTGAGGAACATCTGCTGTAAACTTTCACAGCAGGTCAAAGTGTTGCTTGTTTCACTGCTGGAGAGGAGAGACAGTTTCTTTACAATCAGCTTCAGCACTTCAAACATGAATAAATGATGTTAAATCAGGTTACAGTCAGTTAAACATCTGTCTAAACACAGCAGAGAGCAGAAGGTTTCTGTTTCCACACGTCACAGTCCAGTAGACCCGGTTCGATAGAGGACCAACGCTGAAACATCTGTTCCACCTCCAGCTGCTGTGGTTCTCTTCCTCTGAGTCAAACCAACCTGTTCCCCTCCTGGCCTGTGGGGGCGCTGCACCAAGATCCACTGAAGGAAACGACACAAAAACCTCTGAAGGATTTCAGCGGCTGGAGGATTTCTCTTTAGTCTTTGGCTAAAAACCACGAGTCATTTCTCCTGCTAGCACTAAATTAGCATATTCGTTTTGGTTCTATTTACCCAGAATGCCCTGTGCTGTTGTCCACTTTCTGGTTTGGGAGCGGTCTACTGTCTGCTTGGCTTTCAGTTCAGCTGAACCCAAACCGAGGTCCAAATCATCTCATCCTGCCTCTCTAACTTTGATCTGATCTGATCTAACCTCTCTGGATCCCTTTCCTTTTGACTGCTGATCGACTTCACAGGTAAATGCTGCCATTTTATCAGACAGTCTAGATTCTTCCTTCAGTCTCCTAGCAACCAACACAGCCAAGCCTAGGCGCAATTTGGAGGTGTGTGCCGTTGGTACCGGCAGCATGGCCTGCTTTAGCAGCAGTTCTCAGGATCGTGTCTCAGCTGATGTAACTCACTGTGCCTGATCCCCAGCGGGCCGGTCAGCGGGCCCCCGATGCCGATGGCGAAGCCCCGCCCTCCTGCGTCTCTCCTCTGGCTGAGCGTGGAGATGAAGGTTCCCAGAGATGGAAACGGCTGCTTGGGTCCTCGTCCCAAAACCTGCCATGAAGAAAACGGCTGTTTAATATTCTGTAACAACAGAACGATGTCTGGAGTAAAATAAAAACAAGTCAGGTATGTCTGAAGATTTTCACTGGTGAGCACACTTCTGCTAATGCGCTAACAGCGGAGCTACTTTTGCATTTAGCACCTTATCCTAACTTTGAAATTGTTTAGCGCTGGAGACCCCCACCCCCTGACCCCACTGGGGACAAGGTGTTGGAAGGTGGTGGATGTTTGTGATTGGTGCTTTAGGGTTAGCGCAGCTAACCTTTCAGCTAGCTGCCCACCACTGGTTTCCTTGATATGAAAATGAGATCAAGGAAAATCATTTAATAACTTTTTGCACCTTTGATGTGAATTCTACTCTCCTGACAAATAAATGTTTTTAAACATAGACATTTTAAAAGCTCAGTAAATTGTTCACATCTTTATCCTGAAACATTTCATGTTTTCTGCTGAAGTTGTTCGGTTGTGGATTTTAATGTTGTGACTTTCCAGCTTCTCATAATTACATCCACTTTGCTCATGACTCCACAGCATGATGCTGCCACCACCATGTTTTACAGCTGGCCAGGCGTTCAGGACACTGCAGCACATCTTCCCAGAGGTTTGTTGTAGCTCTGCTCCTTATTCCACACATGGAAAATCCAGGAGATGAATTTGTCGTGTGGATTATGAGCAGAGCTGGTTGGAATCTCCTACGGCTCCTTCGGCGTTGCTTTACGACCCATCATCAGCTTTAATAACTCTAACACTGGAGCTGATGTCCAGCAGTCATCACAGGACACACACACACAGCTGAGAGAGCGAACAGTTTCTGGACTGATGGAGGAAGCTGGAGTACCCAGAGAGAGAGAACCCCAGTGTGAAACATCCCCCCGGCTGGGATTCAAACCCAGGACCTTGTTGCTCGGAGGCAGCGGTGCTTCCATCTGCAGCTGCTGTACGTCTCATAAATGAGACGCTGGTTTATAACCAGCTTATTCTGGAAAGAATACGTAACTGCAGATTTATTTTATGGGCTCTCCTGACAAACGTTCCAGCTAATGACTGAGTAGCCGTCGTCTTGCAGCTCTTTAGTCGACCAATAAAGTCGGCTAAGTGACTCTCTGCATTCTCACATGTTGAGGTTTCTCAGCAGAACTTCCTAAGCTGGTCCAGACTCTGGGCTGCATGATCAGACAATGAGAACATAACCAAAACTAAACACATGAGCCCAGCGTTTACCGACTGTTCTCCGTGATTAATCACACGCTGCGCCGGCCTCGCTATCAGACGCTTCACAGCAGCAGAGCCACGAGTGCAGCGAGGCGAGAGCGAGATGGAAATTACAGGATAAAAAAGAAGGAACCAAGGAAGAAAAGTGGGATGGACAGAAGACGGGGAGGATAAAGGACAGGAACAGTGAAAATAAGAGGACAGGAAGAGAGGGATATGAGAGAGAGAGTAATTCAGGAAGCGGGGGAATAAATGGAAATTAAAGAAAATAGGATGAGGATGAAGAGGTTCAGACCTGAACAGATGCAGAGCAGCCGCTGCTTAGAGCTGCAGCTCCACATGTGTACAAAGACAGAAACCTGTGGTGTGTTCAGGGACTGCAGGAAAAGACAGATTCTAAATCAATACAGTTTGTGACCAACAGTAAAATAATCAGCCAAACATCATCATGACGTACAGTTACTGAAGTAAAAACTTCAGATCAAATCCTCTTATCATCATCTAAACATTAAAGATGCATCAGTCAGGATTCAACACAGATTTCTGTTTCTCTTTAAACCTGCTGAGTCAGGTTTTTTCTAAAAACTTTAAAAATCCTGCAGGATGTTTAACAGAGGAAGGAAATTTAAATATGAACATTTATTGTGTTAAAGTAATTTATTCTAAACATTTATAAGATTTTAATTTAAACTAAATATAAAAGCATCAACATGTAGATTATTGGTGTTTAAAGATGAAGAATTCCCACTGAGAAAAGTTGATCAGGAAAATTGATTGGTGCATCTCTGATAAACAAGTTTAATGATGTTTATACGTTTAAAAGACATAATGAGATGTAAGTGTGGATATCTTTGTCTTTTTAATGTTTTGTAAACTTTAGAAGTTTCCATTAAAGGCCATAAAACCAGATTTATTCAGTCGTGTTGCTGAATTTCCCGTCCAGGTTTTAAACTCCGTCAGACGGTGAGAAGTTGAAGCTGCTGGATGAATGATGTGGTCAGAGCTGCTTGTTATCTGAGAGCAGCTCCTCACAGCCTCACAGCTCCGCCCTCAGCTGCTGAGGAAACCCAAAGCATCCAGAGAAACGTCCCAGAATGCACCTCTGCCTGGAGCTGGTACTGAATCATCACATCTGAGGAGAGACTGACGACGTTCTGCTGCAGGTGGATTCATCTGCTGGTGGCCAATGCAGCGTGAGGACATGATGTGTCCATCATGTCCACCACGCCGCGCCGTGCTGCCGCCGCCTCCACCAGGCGACTGGCGGCCATGTTTTGTTCTGGCGGTTCTGGCAGCAGAGCAGCAGGTGTGGGCCGGCTGGGAAACGGTCTGGCTCTGCGGACTGGACTGTACTGGTCCGGTTCCAGCAGGCAGACTGGGTCAGAAATCTTAGTGGGTTTCTGGTGATTTACTCACCACACGTCTGGAACGGGTCTGGTACCGGTTCTGACAGAATCAGGCCAGCGCTGGTCCGTCTCAGAGGAGTCACAGACACAGCACAGACTGGCTGTAATGAAGCTGTTGATGGAACCGAACCGGACCGGACCGGACCGGTGGTGCAGCTGGTCGCCTGGGTGACGGTTTGTCTTCAGGACTTACTGGGACAAACTGATCAGTTTATCAAAGTGATCAATCAGTTTGACTCAGAAACCTGATTGGTTCATGATTTATTCCTGATATAATAAAAACATTTCATCCATCAGCCAAATTTACTAAACTCCTTCACTCATGTTTGTTTTTAATCTACATAAAAACTTCTATTAAACCAACCAGAACTATTATTAAAGCTTCAACGTTAATATTCTCAAATATTATTTGATCAACCACATCAGTTTTTGTTTATATTATTTAATGTTCCTATCAAATTCAGAGGAAGCTTTACTATTTTAACAGTTTATTCATCATTTATTCTGCCATTTCAGGATATTTATGATTTTGATGTGGAAGGAAATGAAAATCAGTTTGACGTCCCTGATGTATGTCATCAAGATTTAAAAAGTTACAGTTTCTAAACGGCTAAAGTTATAAGTTCTGTTTTCTCTGAAGGTTCCTGCGAAGCAGCAGCCTGCAGGCTGGCCACCGCAGCAGACAGCCTTACTAACGAACAGGATCAGTTCGCAGAGAGAAGCTCAGCCTCAGAATGCTCATAAAAATGATGAGTCTGTAAAGCAGCAGACAGTCACCTTCTGACACGACGCTCAACCAAAAGTTTATTATGAACTGATAAAGGCAGAAAGGTTATTTTATATTTTCTCTTAAAAAATAACTCCATCCTGTAAGACGGCCCTCTGAGCTGAGACCGACTAGGATTTGACTTTATTTGTAGAAATAAAAACCGTCCTGAATGTGAGGAGTGTGACGACGAGCAGCTGCTGAGACGAGTCCGGCTAAAACTCAGAAGAGAAAAACTGAAAAACTTTCTGTTGTTTCTGAAACAGAGTCAAAGTTTTCCAGACTTTCAGCTCGACTCGTCCATTTAACGTAGTTTAGTTTTAACGCTAAAAACACTGAAATCGTCAAACACAATGAAGGTTTTAGATTGAAGTGGTTCTGATGTGGTTCTGATCGGACCCGATCTGAACCCAGCAGGAAGGATCATCATTAAATCTGCAGAAGATCAGTGATGATGAGGATCGTCTCCTGGATTTCTGGTTTTTAACCTCCAGCAGGTCAAACGTTCTGGTTCTGGTCGGGAATCAGCCTCTGCTTCAGCAGTGATGTAACATGGATGAAGTGGATTTTCATCTGGATTAACAGGTGATGAACCTAATTTATGGTTCAATCCAACCTTTGACCCCTGATGGTTAAACGGTCATGAGATCTGAATCAGAACCATCAGAGAAAAATCCTGGATCCAGACAGAACAGAGTCCGAACTCAGCCTGAGATCCAGACCAGTCAGATTATTAGGCTGGTCAGAACTAGTTCATGTTCATAGTTCACCACCCAATTTGAACAGGTTGTCAGATCCATCAGATTAAGGTTTCTACTGGATCCAGACTCCTGGTTTGGACCGGTTACTTTTTCACCAACAACTAAAACATCCATGAAGCAATAATCCAACAGGAACCGAACGCCACGAACGGCCCAGAAGAATCCATCCATCATCCATCCATCATCCATCCATCCATCATCCACCCATCCATCCATCATCCATCCATCCATCCATCCATCCATCATCCATCCATCCATCCATCCATCCATTCATCCATCCTTCCATCCATCTTTTGGTGACTCAGCTGTTTTTCCTGCCTCAGATCTCCTGCAGCCTGATCAGAACCAGAGAACAGATTCAAACAGATCCATTTGGATCCACATGTTTTTCGGTCCTTCCAGACCGGATCAGAACCAGGCTGAGCAGTGACCAGCTGTTCTCGGGTCAGAACCGTCTGAAGGTGGAGATGCCTTCAGCTCTGAGCTCTGGACTGAGGCGTATGACCAGAGAGCTACCTGATGACGTCACGGGCGTTACGTAAAACAGAGACTGAGCTGACTCAGCAGCAGATCAAACCCGAGTGATGCTCCAGGATCAAATGGAGGAAAATTTAAACCCAAAAACAAGATGAAAACTGTGACCCGCTTTGTCATGTTGCATAACATGTTTCGCCTCTAATGTTTCATTCTGCAGGGAAGTGATGCTTTTAAATGAAACCAGAGGGAATGACTGAAGAGCAATTAGAGAAAATGCCCTGACAAAACAAACAACTTTTGCAAACTTTCAAAAACTCTCAAGTTAACGATTCTTCTCATCCTCACCCACATCAGGATCTACCAACTGAAACATCTGGCCAGAAAAACCAGAAACATTTCTGACATCTGAGCTCAGACGGAGAGAAAAGGAGGGTTAGCTTACAGGAGGAGAGCTGGTGTAGATGGGTGGAAGCCTCTCTCTTTCCCTCTCAACTCCTGACAGAGCAGAATGTTCTCCATCCATCCTGAAGAGTGGAAAACTTGTTTTTCCTCCGTGGAAAGTCTCAGTCCTCAGCTGCGCCTGCGGTGCTGCTCCTTACAGGGCTGCGCATGTTTTCCCCGCAGATGTCCGTCTCTGCGCTCCGCAACCAGGGGAAATCAGGGAGATTCACATCCTACAACAAGCGGAGTGAAATCTACCTTCGTCGGACAGGTGAGATCCCCGTTACGCACACAGCCTGACGCGCAAACGTTTCCAAACAAGCAGGCTGTGCGTAAAAGTCTGGCGTGGATCTCTCCAAACAGCCGGAGCGCCGCCGGAGAAAGTTAAAAACAGGTTCTAAAAACGTTAAAGGGAAGTTTCTACCCGCTGCTTCTGCGCTTCTTTCTCTGCTTTTCTGCGTCGTCGGTCGGGGAGGCAGCCCAGCAGCGAGCCGGCGCCATGTTTGGAGGGAGGAGGAGGAGGATGAAGAGGAGGAGGCGCCTGGAGACCCAGCGTCACCAGCAGAGAGAGGGGAGAACAGGATTCAAAATAAAAGAGCAAAACTGCTGCAAGGAAGAGAAAAGCTCATAAAATCTGAAGGGGAATCCAAAAATAACAGAGGGAAATGAAAATTTAGCAAAACAGAAAAAATACACTAAGAAACAACCAGTATGAATAAAAGTGATGTAATTTATCTGAATACATTTCAATCATTTATTTTAACTTAGTAAATAAAATAAAGTTCATATTGGAACAGAGTTTTTAAATGTACCAGAACCAGCGACAGTTTTTGATATATGCCATATGGGCAGTTGCCCAGGGTGGCAGAAAGCCACATGGCGCCCAAGAACTAGAAAATTACAAAATCTGTTGTGCCCTGAACACGTTTGGTACAACTTAAAACCTGCTGCTGAGTCAACTGGAAAGAGATCAAATGTTTTGCATTTTAACTGGCTAGGAGAGAAACTTAAAAGGGGCCTGCTAAAGCTTTAGCATATAAGCTAAAATTAACTGAACTGTTCAGTAGCATGTGGGCTATCACTGTCATGTTAGCTAACATTGACTGCCTCCATTCAGAATGATAAACTTAGCTATTATATTAAAAAATAGCTAAATTCTTATTTTTACAATAAGGCTAATGTTAGCATGACAGCTATCACCAGCATGTTTACTGCTCCATTTAGCTTTTATTAGCTAAATACTAATGTTAGCTTAAATGCTATCATCAATCTCTGTGCTTTCATTAGCATGTTGACCTATTAGCATGTTGATATTCCCATTAGAGTGTGTTTATCTCCAGTCTGGGTTTTCTTTGGTTTATTTAGCAGCATTTTTAGCTGCATTTTATTCTGACAGTTTTCAGAGGAAGTGGAGACTTTAGCTTCCTCCAGCTCTGGTTCTGTAGTCTCTGTGTCACTGTTACAATTTAACTCCTGGACACGTAATTAGTGAGAAGCAGAATCCGGGCTTTAGGCCAATTCTCTCGGAACATAAAGAAACTGAAGGGCTGCTGTTGTTGAAGCCCCCAGTGTGTGTGTGTGTGTGTGTGTGTAGGTGTGTGTGTGTGTGTGTGTGTGTGTGTGTGTGTGTTTCCCTGTAATGTTCAGATCGTCATCCGTCTGGTTTCCCTAAAGCAGCTCCAGTGTTTCTGCAGAAAGCTGCTATAAAATCTGATTTAATGACGTTTGTTTCCAAACCAGCATCAGGTTAACCAAACCTGCTCCGATCCAATAAAACCAGGATGGACTTGGACCTGAGTTTGGATCAGTTCCTCCAGTCACAAATCAAAGCAGCTCTAACAGAATCTGAAGCAGACAGGCCTTCCTCTTCCTCCTCTTCCTCAGTCTGGAAGCTGATTTCTGCAGTCTGGAGGAAAATGGCCACAGCGTCTTCATCCATAATCCAGGTTCTGAGGTTGATGGTCCATCCAGATGGTTCTGAGCTCAGAGAACTGGACACCACCTCTGGATCTGGTCAGCATCGTGTCTTCTCTGCACAACGTTTGCATCAGAGTTAACTGTGCAGTGAAAAAAATTTCTCTTTTGTTGAAATTTTAAAATCTGGGTCTTGGATGAATGATATAAAAGCTTAAAAATGTCAGATGAAATTTGCATATCACAAAGAACTAGAATTGGTTATGAACTACAAACAAGTTTTGTTTAATGGATCCTACAGAATTTAAGTAGCTTCACTTGTGTTGTGAACTATTATGAGGCTGATTTTGATGGATTCTCCTCATTGAAAGCTGTTCCACACTGAAGAGGTCAAAGGTTAAATTCTGAATTTTCTGCTTCCTCTCTGATCCTGAAACGTTGTGAGCAGAAGGACCAGATTCTGGACAGAATCAGAACCGAGCTTCAAACTCATTAACATAATTTCTGAAATTTTTATTTTTTCTGTTTGAGATGTTCAGTTCTGGCTGCTTGGCCCGGTCCGGTTCGGTTCGGTCCGGTCCGGTCCGGTCGCCCTGAGCCTGAGCTGCGTTTGTTTTCGGAGCTGAGGCCCGGTTCAGCAGCAGACACGTGGTGTTGGTCCAAACCCAGATGTGCTTTTTGCATCAGTCCAGAAATTTTTATGGCTTCTGGGGCTCAAACTCAAAACACTCTCTCTCTCCCTCCCTCTCTTTCCCTTTCTCTCTCCCTCTCTCTCCCCCCTCTCTCTCTCTCTCTCTCTCT
>NW_015114707.1:70606-79316 GCF_001443285.1 Poecilia latipinna | reverse complement strand
TGCGGTTCTGTTCTCCCACTGAATAACACACACCCTGCTGGGAGCTTTGGTGTTTGGGACCCAGCAGAACAGAACCCAGCGGGTCGTCGGGCCGCAGGACTGCAGGTTAAACTGGATCTAGACCTGCTGCTTTCTGCTGGAGGAGTGCAGCAGTGTTGCATTGTGGGTCATTATGTAAGAATTAAAGGGCTTCCTCTGCTGATGAACTGAAGAAAACCTGATGTCATCGAACGCGGCTCAGTTGGGGAAGAACAAAAGATTTCTTTGAGCCCAAACTTTGGATATTTCACAATCTGAGACGCCGCCTGGTTTCTGCTGTTTGTTATGGAGAAAACTGAGCAGGAAATCTGCAGATTTAAACCTTCTGACCATCCAGCAGAGGAATTACAGGACTGAACTTTAACTTACTCATAATAAAACAAAGATATTCAGTAAATAAGGAAACTTCAGTGTTTTACTGCTGGTTATTTTTCACCGTTAGAGGTTTCTACTGGTTGATTTAATGGAAATGAAAAATTATTAGTGACCTCAGTTACAACATAAACATGTTCAGTCATGATGCTCTTTTCTGTTTATAATCATATTAAAATAGTTTAATAGACAGAAGAGAAGAGAATCAAACTGATGTTTAACAACAGAGATAATTTGTATTAATTATTCATAAATAATATTTATAACTTTATTCCAGACAATTTGCTTAATATAAATGAAAACTTGTTCAAGTTGAATGGTGAACTATGAACATGAACCAGTTCTGAACAAACATGAAACACACACAGAGACAACTTATTGGAAAAATGAGGAACAGGATTATGAATAAATCACAGATTAATCTGATCAAACATCGCAGCTGTTTGGATTCATTCAGCCTGAAGGACCATTACCGTCGCTAATGCTAACGCTAACTCTAACGCTAACGCTAACTCTAACGCTAATGCTAACGCTAATGCTAACGCATCCTGCTCATTTCTTCTGATTCTTCGCTCCTCCCATTGTGAGAAACAGGAATCGTGTGCTGTGATGTTTTACAGCATTTATACCAAATTCATATCAAATGACATCATAATGTGGATTATGATGTCATTAAAAACTCATTTATGTTTTTAGCCTCACAGCTCAGCTGTACTTTTCTGTAGAAACATAAAGGAAAGAGGAACTTTAACCTTCTGACTGCATGTTGATCTGGTTTACAGTTTTTATTCAGTCATACTTTATGTTTCATCATTTCTGGAGGTTTTCCAGCAGAGTCTTCAGAGTCTGATGTCACTGTAGATTCTGTTATTTTTTATTAATGTTCTGTATTGGCCACAGTTTCATCTCCACTAAACATTTTAATTATGGAAGGTGTTTCTGCTGCTTTCACCTGTGAGACAGTTTTCTGTCCAATCAGGTCGGAGTTCAGACTCGTTCAGGTTTCAGCTCTGATTCTTCAGATCTCTGACAAAAACACATTAAACTCATAAAACTGGATCTGTTTCCATGACAACCTTCTCCCTCTGCGCTTCCAAAAACGTCTCAGTACAGATTTCACTTTCCTCACAGAGACTGTTTGTCCGAGGCCCAAAACGGAGCTGTGAGCTCGTTCTCAAAATGAGGTCACCACGGCAACCAGTGACTCAGCATGAATACATGTAGTGGTGCTGTGGGATTCCTCCTGAACTTTCTGGATCCTCCAGGAGGAACCAGGAAGGTTCTGATGGGAACCAGGAGTCTGAATGCTCCTCCTGGATCTGCTGTGTTATGAATTCACTCTGCAGATATTTTAGAACTAAGCTTTCTTTGTATTTCTCCTTAAATTTGTGTCTTTCAGGCAGATTGTAGGGCTAGTTTCATTTTCTTTTAGAAAACCTTTTGATATTTCAGTGGAAAGTGTCTGACTGACTGGATGCATCTGATCTGGCCAGCTGGAGCGAGGCAGCTTCCCAAAGCCTCACCTCTTTATTTTTAGCCTAAAAACAGAAAAAATAGACAGAAAAACAAAGAAAACATGAAGATTTAAGGCTGAAGTGACTCTGTACGCTGTAGGTTTAGCTCATAAAGATCCTGATCTCTACGGATTTCATCCACTGGAAAGAAACATCTCTGCAATAAATCACTAAGTTTACAGATAAAAAAAAAAGCTGCAAGAGTATTTTAAGGTCTGAAAAACATTTGATACTGTTGATCACAACTTTATTAACTAAACTTGAAGTGGATCAAAAGCTCCTTAAAGAACCAGAAGCAGTTTGTGAAAATAAATGATCATAAATCATTAACAGGAAAACTACACAGTCAGAATTAGGTCATTTTTCTTGTTTATTACTGACGCACGCAAAGTAAGAAAATAATTTAAATTTGCATTGTTTGCAAATGATACAATCATTGTCTAAAATATGCAGCAGATTATGTAAATGATTACAACAGAAATAAATTAAAACTGATAAATTATTAAAATCTACTGAGTAAAACAAATATTATGAACAAGCTAGTGAGGAGTTTACAACTGGAAATACACAAATAAAAAGTAAATTAAACAGAACGTTTTGTGTAAACTTTAATCACAAAATCTGATGGAAACACTAACTGGTAAAATATTCTGTAGTATTTAGGATCTGAAATCTCTAAAACTTCTATTTTTACTGAACCAATTCTACTTTTCAGAACTTTACCTGGTTTGGGTTTTGATCCATGAGCTGCTTCATCCTGCCGTTTGAGGAAGAGGAGGGAGATGGGGGAGAGGAGGAAGAGGAGGAAGAGGAGGAAGAGGAGGAAGAGGCAGTGGTTGTCAGGAGGAATATTTGGGTTGATTCATAGCAACCACTCCAAACTGCTGGAGAGAGAAAGAAAGCAGGACCAACATCTGGAGAGGCAGGGCGTCTTATTCAGACCGTTTTAGAACAACACACACACACACACACACACACACACACACACACACCCATACACACACACACACACACACACACACACACACACACACACACACAGGCCTCCCCTCAGAACAGTGTGAAGCAGTGGAGAGGTTACTGTAGTTCAACTGGGAGGAGGAAGAGGAGGAGGAGGAAGAGGCTGGACCCGTTTCCAGCACATGATGGTGATCATCTGGACCAGAACCAGAACCAGGAAGTCGGAGCTGATGGGATCACAACTGGAGTTCATCTGAAATATTTCACTTCATATCTTCAGAATACAGCAGATTCATCTAAACGTGATTTGAACTCTGACCTTCCTGCAGTTCGTAACTGTCCTGTCATATTTCAGGCGACCAGCAGAGAGCGCTGCTCACCAGCATGAGATCTGAGTTTTTCCACCTCATCGGAAACTTTCCATCATTATTATTGGTTTAAGGACAGAAGTGAGGGAGACGGATCAGACTTGGTGTGTCGGGGTTCTGCTGAAAGGCTGTGATCCGTCAGTATCCTACCTGACGCAGAGTTTCTTCTTCACTGTGAGGAAACAGACATCACTCCTCCAGCTGGTGACTCAGTTAGCTCTGATTCTCACTGTGTTGAGGTTTAATGTTAGACTTTATATGATTCTCTGGTCAAACACGCCTGAATCACCTCAGAGTGTTTTAATCCTGCTGGGTGATAAACACATGACATGGTTTTATTTTACCAACATGAAACCGAAACACCTTCTACACCTCCTAACCCTGAACCTGTGGGTGGAGCAGCAGAGCCAGGAGGCATCCTGATCAGAGGTCAGAGGTCAGAGGTCAACTTTGATCCCTATGCAGGAAAACCACCAGGAAGGGGAAAGTTTTAAAGAGTCTGATGTAAAGAAAGTGATCAGTCTGGTTCTCTGTGGGGAGGAAGAAGGCTGGTTCAGGAAGGACTGTGATGTTTGATGACCTGATCTGGTCTGCAGGATGGAGGAGAATGTGACCCGGCCTGATCCGGACCTCTTCACTTCCAAAAACTCCTGTCTGCAGTCTGAATACTCATGTCACATCTCATCTGACTTTTACATCACTAACGTGAAACATGCATCACGATTCTGCAGCAGAAGAAGACAAACAGAGATGGGAATGATAATAATGATACTGTGGAGTGGAGGATTACTCAGGAACCGAGGAGCTGCCCACAAGGTTCCTGGATCCGAATGTGACTCAGAGGAAGAGATTCTGGAGGTTCTCAGGTTCCAACATCAGACTGACCAAAAGGATTTGGAGGTTTGGTTCTGATGTTCAACCAGAACCAAACTCCATGAGTCCTCCCAGGTGGATCAGAAGATCTCATCCAGGTGTGGCTGTAAATCTGAACTGATTCCTGTTAAAGATCTGAACTGATTCCTGTTAAAGATCTGAACTGATTTGACATGTTTGGTGTTAGGTAAATTGTATTATCAACTATTTGTTATACTGTTTTATATGTTGTTAGTTTATGTACTCTTATTTGTTTTAGTCATATGTTTTTAGAAATGTTTCTATATTGTTAACCACTCTGCTTCCTTCCTCAGAGGGCCTCTCTGAAGAAGAGCAGTGACAGCAGCTCTTCACAGAACGCCCTGCTTTGACCTCTTAGATAGCTATAAAACCATCGCCGTGAAGATTCACAACTTGTCCTGTTTGATCCTGGGTCAGGAACTAGATAAGCTAGTGCGAGATAGATTGTGTTGTTAGTTAGCGATAATCTTGGCGCTGTGACTGTGTGATGAAGTGTCTTTCCCCCTCCCTTTAGAGTTACAGCGCTCTCTGTGATTAGGGATCCTAAAGACAATAAAAAGAGAGGGGCAGGCAAACGTACTTCAGAGCAGTAGGAGATTTGTAACTGAAAGCACATCTCTGTCTGTTCTCCTCGCGAGTACTGAGAATCTAACTCTCTCTTGTCTTTCCTGTGTTATTTGCTGTGTTTAATAGGTGTCAACTCTGACATTTGGGTTTAACTTTCTGACCCATATGCAGAATCAACAGAGTCCAAGTGAAGGAACTGGTTGAATTTTTGGTACCCTCACACCTTTCTGCTGCCAGAGGTCAGCAGGCTCTGTGCTGGCGGTAACAGTCCTCCTGGAGGACCTGAATCCTTCCTGACTGGAACTGAAGCTCTCGTGTTGAGAGGTTTCCTTTTTCTCATTTCCTTCCTCCAGTCTTTCTCTGCCTCAGGTTTTGTTCTGAATGAAGTTCCTGGTGTTGCTTTGTTCTGAATCAGAACCTCTTCAGTGTTTCTGCTGATTGGTTCTGTTTGTTGGATCATCTGAACCTTTGTTTTGCTAAGCTCAAGCAGTTTGGGGCTTTTTAGAGTAAGATATTTTAATGAGTGCTGAGTTTCCAAAGAAATGACACAGAGATGAATGTTAGATGAAGAACCTGCTTATAAATCCTGTAAGAGTTCATTCACATCAGCCCTGTTGGCCCGCTTTAATCAGCTCCAGTCCGTTTGTCTTTAAAGTCCGGTTCTTCTGGTGTGAATGTGAAACCAAACACTGAACTCTGGTCGTCCTGTAAACCTCAGTCTGGGTTCGGTTCAACCAAATTCTGGTGCACATGTGAACACCAAGCGGACTATAGAGTGCTCCAAAAACAGGAAGTGAACTGCAGCACAAAGCATTCTGGTATCAAACTTCCAAAAGGGAATTTTGATACCAAATCAAGCCGAGCCAATCAGATTATTAGGTGTGAAATTTTTCCTTCTCAGAGATTTGAAACGAGGTTTTCATCTGATGTTCCCCTTTCTGTGTCGACCGGATCCAGTCGACCTCAGAACCAACGTTTTGCCAGGTTGTAGCTCATAGTTAGAGCCTGACCAGTAGCTGTGGTTTTCCAGATGGACGTCCTCAGATTAAACAGTGGAGTTATGTCTGTGTGTGTGTTCTGTGTCCCTGTGTGTCTCTCAGACATTTACTGCCTCTCTTTGCCACCTATTTACGCCTGTGTGTCCCGCTGCTGCAGAAGTACGATCTAATTAATGGCTCACACTGGAGGTCCAGGCAGTGTGAGAGAGTCTGAGGAAACCGCTGGGCCATCTGTTCATACACCATCGATTCAGGGCCGAGTCACACGTAGGTCAGATTTATAACTCAGGAAAACAATAAATGTTTGTCACTGTCTAACAGTTTCAGTAAAATACTCATCCTTTTTCTATCTGGACAAGAATGAGGGTCAGGCCTCTGAAGCCTCGCTTCCATTCAGCGGTACGGTACAGATCGGTACTGGTCAGTACTGATTGGTACAGATCAGTACTGGTTGGTACTGGTTGGTGCTGGTTGGTACAGGTCGATACTGGTTGGTACAGGTCGGTACTGGTTGGTGCTGGTTGGTACTGGTTGGTACTGGTTGGTGCTGGTTGGTACAGGTCGATACTGGTTGGTACAGGTCGGTACAGGTCGATACTGGTTGGTACAGGTTGGTACTGGTTTGTACAGAGCGGTACTGGTTGGTGCTGGTTGGTACAGGTCGGTACTGGTTGGTATAGGATGGTACTGGTTGGTGCTGGTTGGTACAGGTCGGTACTGGTAGGTATAGCATGGTACTGGTCGGTACTGGTAGGTATAGGATGGTACTGGTTGGTACTGGTCAGTACTGGTTGGTACTGGTCAGTACTGGTTGGTACGTTATTTCATGCTCCAGCATATTTAGCAGATTTTCCGCCGCCTGTCTGACTCTCAGCAGCTGCTAACGGCTAACGAGGCGTCATGCTAATGCGACGTCCAGCGTTACATTCTGTTGTAGCAAGCAGTGATGTTTTCCTGACTCCAGTGTGTGACACTAGCAGCTCCACCCCAACCGTGCTACTGATAAAGGCGGAGGATGGATGTTTGATATGTTTTCTGTTGTAATGTCCATTTGGATCTGGTTTGTTAGATCCAGGACCTCAGCAGAACTTTGTTGTGAAGGATTCGCTCATTTTGGCAACATTTTCACTCCATCCTCTTCTTCTGTCTGTAAAAGTTAGCGTCAGCTAATATTTAAAGTTTCAGATGTACATTTCTTACGCAACTTAAGAGGAGCATTGAATGTTTTCTACTCTTCACAGTCAGAGCAGCAGCTCAGCAGCTCCCTCTGCTGGCTGGATCCCTGCAGCCAGAAACACAGGAAGGTGTGAATAAATGTTTGTTTTTATTACAGCGCAGTCTTCATGTCATTGACACCACTGAACTAGCAGCTGTAATGAAACAAACTAATTATAAAACATTTTATTTGTGTCTCACTCCTTCATTAACATTTTTCCATTTGGTCTGAAGACAGAAAGCTGGAGCAGATGGAAGCGTCAGCGCTCAGTTTCTCTAGGAATGATGATAATTCACAGCCATGGAGACATGAAGGGAGCGGCTGCTGATTCTGATCATCTGAGACAGCCGGGCCTGTAAACCGACCCGTAACACTCAGCAATACGAGGGCAGGGGGCTTCTGGTAGAAGGGAAGGGATTGGTGGAGGAACTTTGATAATTATTCCGATTACAGCAAAAACATTTCACAGTCGTAAAAGTTTTATCTTTGATTTGATGTTTTCAGTCCAGTTTGAGTCAGAACGCAGCGAAACTTGGACCAGATCTTCACGACTCCTTCAGTTACTGAAACATCATCCTCAACATGTGATGTCATTAAAAGTCCATCACAGCAGAACCTGGTTCCATGTCTCATCCCAGGAAAATAACCACACACACACACACACACACACACACAGTATGTCTTTCTATTTTCACAGGGACTTTGCATTGACCTCCACTCTGCAAAAACAAAATCTTATTATTACGTATTTTGTTCTAGTTTATAGTCTGAATATCTTCGTACATTTGAATTGAGACAAAACTAACTTACAATAACAGAAGCTCATTTTAAGTTAATTACTCATTAATATAAATTATCATGAAAAAGTATAATTTTAGTGATAACACATTTTTCCCATAAGTGGAATAATCTGTCAGTGGAATCATAATTTTTCATCAGCATTAAAGCTGCAGCATGCACTATGTAATTTTTATAATACTTTATTAAATATATGTTGTTTATTGTTGCTGAAAAGTTACTGATGAGCTAGTTTTGTCTCATTTTCAGGTGTATTAGGATTTTTGCAGTAGAAACTGGACAAAACTACCTGGTAATATTTTGTATTTTTCAGTGAACCTTAAACCGAACCATTACCAGTACAAGCCTGACCCAAACCCAACCTAAACTCAAATCAGCTGACCATTCCCAACAGGTTTTTAACTTAACTTTACCAAAGCCTTAATTCACACCCCGTCGTCATGACGATGAAGCACCGCTAACCCTGAACTTCTCATTGTCACATGCCTAGCCCTGAAAATGTGTGTGCTGACACTCTGCACTGCGTCGGCCGTCCAGACAGACCGACCGTCTGATCCCGGGCTGATGATGAACATGTGGCCTGTAAATGCTGGACATG
Source organism: Poecilia latipinna (assembly GCF_001443285.1). Lineage (NCBI taxonomy): Eukaryota > Metazoa > Chordata > Actinopteri > Cyprinodontiformes > Poeciliidae > Poecilia > Poecilia latipinna. Next base: position 70,992 of record NW_015114707.1, on the reverse strand, counting down.
CTGATGATGTCAGCAGACGTTAGTGGTTAAGTTAAGATGAAAATATGGCAGTAAATTCCTGTTTTAACCACCACTGCTGTAAAAATATCTGTTTGGTTCTGGATTTAAGTGAATGTGTTTCTGAAAAGTGACGGATTAAAGTAGCAGTGAGCACCTGTCATCCCGGACAAGCCCCCAGTAAATCACAATGACCTCTGACCTGCAGCCTGTCTGCAGCCGCACTGAACAGCGTCGGCGTGTTTATGAGTCACCAGCTTCAAGTGCAGTTGTTGACTCAGAACCTGAACCTGACGTTGCCTGAAACGGGCCACCAGCGTAGAACCAGCAGCTGATCGGAACCATACAGTAAAATACAAATGAAAGAGTTGAAATGATATAAAATAAAA
>NW_015114707.1:52102-66311 GCF_001443285.1 Poecilia latipinna | reverse complement strand
CCAGGTGGTGTAGAACCGGGTGGTGTAGATCCAGGTGGTGTAGAACCAGGTGGTGTAGAACCGGGTGGTGTAGATCCAGGTGGTGTAGAACCAGGTGGTGTAGATCCGGGTGGTGTCTCTACCCTCCTGGTTCTAGTCAGATCTCCAGCTGCAGCTTCTGGTTTGTCAGTCTGACCTGCTGCAGAAGTCAAAGCCACTAAACGTCTGGATGAGTTCAGTCATTAGACTTTAGTCCTCTGGTCCTGAAATGTTCTGGAGCTGCTAGAAGGACCACTTTGGAACCGAAGGGTCAGGTCAGAGGTCAGGGGTCAACACTGGTCTCTAGTTTCCATCTGTAATAACTGAGTAATAACTGAAGCTGTGTGTTGACTCTAGATTGTTCCTCTTTAGGTCCAAGGATAATAACTTAAGTTTTCTTTATTTTTCTAACACAACGCCTAATAACTGAACTTGTTTTTTTTGCTCTTTGTCTGTTTCTTGCGTCTTCAGTCGCCCTGAAACAGCTACTGGTCCTCAGATCAGCAGCAGAACAACAGAATCGTCTGCAGGGTAAAAATAACCGAGCGGCTCAGACTGTAAATAAAACAAACATCATCAGGATCAGAGAGACGCTCCTCTCCTTCTCTGACGTTCCCTGCTCTCCTGGAGCAGCAGACGGATATTTAGGTCTCATTAACATCACAACGTGAACATCCAAGCAGGAGCAGCAGAAATAAACCAGGAGCAGATAAAGATGTTTACATGTTCTGGATCGGCCTCATCAGCGAGGCGTTCAAGGACCGTCTGCTGTTTGAGTTGGCATCAGGGCGCCACGCTGAGAGGACGGGGTCAGGTCAGGACGCTTCACGTTTCAGAGGAACGTCTGTCAGACGCTGCAGCAGGTTCACCTGAACAAGGATCATCCACTGCAGACACACAGTTATCCAGTTATCCTAGTTTTCAGGTACAGGGACTCAACCTGCCTTTGTAAGGGCCGGGGCCCGTAGCATGTAGATGTTTCTCTGCTTCAGTACATCCGGCTCCAGCGTGTCAGCAGAGCTCAGTGTGCAATGAAGCAGCTTCAGCAGCTGCATCACCACTGAACAATTACATGTGTCATATGACATTTTGAAAATAAATTGGCATTATGGGAACATCAATGTAAAAAAACCTCATTTTTTGCTAAAACTTGGCCCAAGAATGAGGTGTAGCTTATTTCACAAGACTGTGAAATAAGCTACACCTCATTCTACACCACGTCTAAGTGACGGAGCTCCTCTCTAAGTGACGGAGCTCCTTTCTGGTGACGGAGCTCCTTTCTAGTGACGGAGCTCCTTTCTAGTGACGGAGCTCCTTTCTAGTGACGGAGCTCCTTTCTAGTGATGGAGCTCCTTTCTAAGTGACGGAGCTCCTTTCTAAGTGATGGAGCTCCTCTCTGGGTGACGGAGCTCCTTTCTAGTGACGGAGCTCCTTTCTAAGTGATGGAGCTCCTCTCTGGTGACGGAGCTCCTTTCTAGTGACGGAGCTCCTTTCTAAGTGACGGAGCTCCTTTCTAAGTGATGGAGCTCCTCTCTGGTGACGGAGCTCCTCTGCTTCCTGCTCGGATCAGAACCACGCCTCTTTTCCTCACACCGTCTGCAGGAAGTTTCCTTTCTGGATTCTCCAGATCACGGCTGATGCTTTGAGCTGGAGGTTCAGATCATTTTTCTCAACCTTTAAAGTTTTGTGTTCCTCTGAAGGGCAGCAGCATCAGTCAGTCAGACAGAACCAGCAGGAACGTTTGGCCTGAATAAGTCCAACCGGGACAGAAACAGCTGGCAGGGAGAGAGGAATCCTCTGGAAGGACGAGTGAGGAAAGGTTTGATAAACAGTGAATGATGAAACAAACACACCTGGATTCATGTCTCCTTTTCTATTCTGCTTCATTTGGAGTTTCTATCAAAGTTGAGTTAAATCAGCTGGCAGAAAAAAAGTTACTGGTTCAAATCCTGGCAGGTGAAATCAGAGCTGCAAGGAGCTGCAGGTCTGGTTTCACCTGCTTCCTTCAGTAAATCAGCTCTTAGTAACACAGATTTCTGATCAATCAGTGATCTTTAAAAATCCTGACCTGCCAATTTTGATAAAAACTTTTAAGTGACGCGCTCCGGTGTTTTATTGTCACGATACACCTTCAATGTTCCAGTATTATTCTACTGAAGAACAGTTGTGGAACCAGGAAAGCTTGTTCTAACTGCACATAAAGTAAAGCTGCAGTGATTTTCAGACCTGTGCGGCGGTAAATAAGATCAGTTTCACACGTGAATATCGGCCGATTGCAGGATCACCCAACATTATGGAAATCATGATTTCTTAGAGGCTCAAAGGCACCAACAAAAAATCAACAGATATTTATTACTAGGCCAGTTACTCAGTTATTGTGCCGTGAAGTTCACAAATACAGCAAAACGTGCAAACATGTAAAAATGTTTCAGACGTTTGGGTTTTAGAAACGTAGCTTCCTTTGGAGCTTCACAGCAGAAACTTTGTTTCACTGATTATTTCAGGAAGAATAAAACCAATAAACAGAGACAAAGCAGTAAAAAATCAACATTTAATCTACAGTTAGTTAGACAGGCAAACTGGAGATATGATCGTTCCAAACAGGATTTTAGGCACAGGGACGTACATTTAAAAATAGCATATATTATAGCATATATTATTCTATGTAGCATAAAGGCTTTTCAACGCAACAACAGAAGCACTTCATCATCGGCTGTACAAAAATACATCTAAATCTCTCTTTATCTGCACTTGTAGGCGTTGGTGTCGGTGTGGAGACGCTGTATGGATGCTTGTTTTTGTCCTGCTGCAGCCGGATCAGCCAAAGTCGATCCGCGGCCGGTACTCCAGAACCATCGGATACGTCTGAGAGGACCGACATGTTGGAGGAATACAAATAAAAACACATCACAAGAAAACCACTGCTGGAGTTTGTGGTCAGGAAGTCATTTTTTATTTTACTAAAAAGGGAAACATTTAAAATGATTAACACTCATATTCAGAGCTGTAGCGTCATGGATTCGAACCTTTATTGTCCATCGGTGGGGAAACTCAGATGTAACTTCTGCTAAGCAGGATGTTAGCATAGCGTTTTAGCATTAGCTTCCGCTAAGTAACATGTTCATATAGTGCGTTAGCATTAGCTTCCGCTAAGTAACATGGGCGTATAGTGCGTTAGCATTAGCTTCTGCTAAATGCCGCGTTAGCGTAGCGCAGATGATGAGTCTGTGCTGCTGCTGGCAGCTCCAGGCTGTCAGCGACACACAGCGGCTGCACCGTCCTTCTGCGTTCTGGTGCGTCATTCCTCCCAGGAAACAGAACCAAGTCTGATCCGGGTCTGAACCGGGTCTCACTGAGCCTCTGGGTTTCTGACTCTCATTCTCCATAAACCTCAGAGTCCAGAGATTCGATAACAGATCCTCACCGTCTCAGACCTGGAGAACCTTAAGGCTGGTTTTACCAAGTCCAGAATTGGGATAAAAGAAGGCTGAACACTGGACCACCTTCTGGTTCTGGTTTTAGTTTAAGGGAGTGAAAAGTTGTGCAAGCAGATATTTGAACTTTTCTCATGTTTTCCCTCCATTAGGTTGAAACTGATTGTTTCTCAGCTCTGCCGTCCAGGTTTATTTAGTCATTTGAAGGGGTGTGAAAACTTTTCAGATATTAAATATTGCTTCCCAATCTTCAACAGAGAGCTTTGACTGCAGCTAACGATACATCATACTGGATGATGTTTATGAAAATCTGCAGCAGCATTTTCTCGTAAAACAACGATGAGCCCTGATTGGATCTGACTGAAATGGTTTTTTAATAAATTTTACAGATTTTCCATGAAGTTTCTGCTCTAATGTTCCTTTTAACGTTACAATCAGATTAATTTAGGCAGAAATAATCCGATCTTCTCATCTCTGTCACTTTCCTTACATTACCTGCAGCATCAAACCGGAGCTAAAAATAACGACCTGCTAATGTTGATGACTCAGCGTTTGGGACGTAAATAAGTCTGAAGTCTGGTTCTGGTTCTGCATCAGGGAGCCGGGCAGACGCCGCTCAGGGAAGCTCCTGGCTTTTCCCTCATGAATTCAAATTATTTCATCATATTTACTCTAATCAGCCAAACTAAACCCTGATCCACTGGGCCAGTGAGGACTGGGCTTCTTGTTCTGGCAGAACCGGGTCAAACACAGAACATGTTCCTTCAAAGGGATAATTATTGATTTCTCTTTATCCTGTATTGATTCCAGAAACAAAGAAAGGAACCAGGTTAAACTACTGAATTTATTTAGGGTTGTTCTGACTGAGAAGCTGAAACTAAACCTGTAAGAACACAGGAAGTCCATCCAGTCTCACCTTTACTGTACGAATCACTGACACCATCCAGATCCTCACTTCGGATCAGGAGAGTTTTTTTCACAGACTTGCTGAGTTAATCAGCCGTTTATTTCCAGTTACTCACACATTTTCTATGGAGCTCATCTGAAATACGTACTTGATACGCTGTTGGCTGGTGGTTACAAAGCAGCCAATCCAGGAGCGCCATTTATTTTCCTTGACGCTGATTGGCTGAACCTCTAACAGTGGAGAAAAGGTGGATGGTTTCTACAGAGGACATTAATGCATATAGAGATATATTTGGTGTTTGATCTATAAAGATCATTATTATTAGTGTTTTTAGAGTTTTTTAGAGCACATAGAAACAGCAGTAGTGGTTTTCTTCTGTCGCCCCCTGCTGGTCCAGGAGGACTGGATGCTGCAATTCAATAACTTAATGCTCCTTTACATTAATATGAATAATTAACTGAGCTTCATGTCTGTTTCAGAACCAGGATGAATGTCTGATTGGGATTTAAATGACTTTTTTCTGGTAAAGTTCTTCTAAACGACATTTGTTGTAAATTAGAGCTGAAAATGATTTTATATGTCCACAGGAAGCTGTTGGAAGGAACCACAGGAAGTATCCCTGTGGTTCCTGACATGTTTCCAGTTTTCACATGGTTACATCATCACACACCCCCAGCATTTTAACCTTTACTGAGGTCCAGTCAGGTCGGTCAGAGTCCAAACTGGATCATCCTGGAACCAGTTGACTGAATAATCAGGTGGAACATCTTTCTCTGGATCTGAGGAAGGGATCCATTAGTGGGAGTTATGCAACATCCATGAGGTTAAAGGTCACAGCTGGAGCTGATGGGCCTGGATTTATTCCCCCTGACCCGGGATCTGCTGCCCCCTGCAGGCACAGCTGTCTGCACGCCGTAGTTACCCTCAACCTGCAGCCCACGTCTCTAACAGGCTTCATTCATGACGCAGACCTGTGCAAAAGTTTTAAACCAGGTCCTTCCAGGCACAAAGCTTTTATCTAACTTGGATCTGATCCAGAGTTGAATCAGCTTCATTTTTAGCTCATTTTAAGGCCCTGAAGCTGACAGATACTTTGATTTCAGAGTAATATAGACGGTCCTGCTGACACACAGTTACTTGTTATTATTATTCTCAGAGGAGGGAGGAGTAAACAAAAATATACTCAAATTAGAGTAAAACAGCTTAACAGATTTTTACCCAAGTAAAACGTAACCATCTATAATACATAACTGATCAAATTATCAATCATTTAATATTTAAAAATTACATCATCAAAATATAAAGTTCGGTGGAAATGTTGGTATTTTAAAGACCAAAATTATAATAATTCATATAAGTAACAAAAAATCAGGGGGAAAAAAAATTTCCAAATCAGTTTCTTTCAATATAAAACTTATGAAACTTGTAGAAAAACTGCAGGTGTGTGTCTGTGTCTGGTGAAGTTTTGGTTAAAACATGTTTGTTTTTCATTTAGTGGGTAGAAAATCTGAATTTTACTTCAGTAAATCCATAATGCTAATAATATTTTTCAAAAAAGTTACTTAAATTAACTGAGTAAGTGTAACGACCATACAGATTTGGTAGTTTCTGGTTGTTCTTATGTTTTGCTCCTGTGAGAAAACTAAAACTACTCCTTTATGATAAATGTTCTACAGGTTTCTGCTGCAGATCTGGACTTTCTAGCAGCAGCTGTAATATCTGTAGTATGACTGAACTTACAGTCAGAATCAAACTGTAGTTCCTGCTAAAACAGAGAAGTCAGTCAGTCTGTTCATGCTCCACTCAAACACAAACCCACAACCATCCGGTAACTTCCACCTGCATCCACAAGCCTTCACTTAACTCAGACCAAATGAAGTGAACTCAGATCAAAATCCTGCAGCCTCCGGCTCCACGCTGCACAGATAAACGCCTTCCTGATAATTAGTGTGTTTGCACGTGCATGCAGACGCAGTTAGCTGAACAGGAAGTGAAGGAGACTGGCTTACGTTCTCTCCATGCAGCCGCCACCGGGTCATGTAGATGAACTCCAGGGTGTGATCTCGGCCCATGATTTCTCCGTTGCAGAGCACATCCAGCTGGAAGAACAGAGATCAGTGAGAGTCTGAGTCAAAGGCCGGCTGGAGGGTTAATCACGACAAAGATGAGGAGAGGGGAAGTTTGTTGAGGTCATGAGTGGGAGGCTGCTCTGAATATGTTAACGAGTGAGGGTGTCTGGTTTCTGATCAGTCAGCAGGAAGGAGCCGTTTTATCCTGGAAATAATGACTCACATCAAACTTACATTTAAATATTACTGGTTTTTAAATATTACTTTTAGTTTCCAGGGTTTCCAGGTTACTTATAGAAGCTCAAAGCATTCTTAAGCACTTACAGGCTAGCATCTGGGACTGCGCTGGAACATGAGGTAACCTGTTACTTTTCTGGACCTTAAAGTTTCACAGGTTACAGTTAATGTAACCTGTGAAACCCAGAAAGTTACTCTAAGTTTCAGGAAAATAGACTTGGAACCGTCCAGGAAGTATTCAGAGACGGTTCACCAGCTTCTAGCTGCATGGTCCCTGAATGCACCATGGAAGCTGCTGAAAATACGCAAAAAACAGAAAACTGGCCTGAACCTGATTGTTCTTAAACTGTTTTAAACTCGTTTGAAACAACAAACTTACAACAAACTTACAAACACCCAAAACTTTCTGCACTACAATGTCCACATTTCAGATTCTTAATCTTTCTTTTCCTTTCAGGTGATTTAATGAGGCTTAAACAAGGTGCAGAAGAAGAAACCTGGAGCTGACCTCATAAGAGCTCGGCAGCTTGAGTTTAAGACTGAGGAACTTCTTGATGGTTCCCACGGTAACCCTGCTGGAGCAGCGGATGAACCTCTTCATCAGGTCCTGGTTGGCAAGAGCAGAGCGGTGAGTTAGAGGTCCGTCAGGTTAAAGGTCAGGCGTTCCGGCGTGAGGCTCACCGTCACGCTGCTCTCCCCGGACTGACCCGCGTTGTGCAGGCAGTCCAGGCAGATGGCGATCTGAGGGTCGCTCCTGTGGTAGTCTCCATCTTCACCGCCCTCACCATCATCATCGGCGCCCCCAGCGGCGCCGCCGTCAGCAAGACACCGCAGGCTCTCTGGACACAAAGACGGGTCAGGGTGAGGATGAGGAGGAGCTCTGCTTCGTCAGGGAAACGGAGCCGGCTTACCCTGGCCGTTCTCCTTCGGCTGGTTCTTCTTCCAGAACTCCAGTTCCTGCTGTTCCTCTTCTGGCTCACAGCAACGAAACAAACATTTACAGGAAAACATCAGACAAAACGCCTCAAGGGATAAAAATAGAGAAAGCATCTGACAGAAATACCAAAATAAAAAAGACTTTCAGATCTTTTTATAGCTTTAGCAATTTTAGTTTCAGTTCAACCAGCAGCAGCAGAAGAAAGTCGACATGTTGCCTAAATTATCCTCAGTCAGAAACGGGAAGCTCAGAGGAGAAACTCCTGCTCCGTTTATCTCAGGATTAAGTCTGAATTTCTACAGAAGACGATGGATGAAGGACTTCAGGGACGATGTCCTCCAGACATGAGACAGTGGATGGACTTCGTCTGGTGAGTTTCTCTGATCAGAACTGATAGTGTAATAGTTCATGAATCTCTAACTTCCTCATCTAGTCCTGTTATCCCAAACAAACTGCAGAGACTCACTTTCTCTGAGTCCAGGCACCAGCTTGAAGATGATCTCCTCCAGGGTGTTGTCCAGCCTGAGACCAGAGGGACAAACGTTACAGAACCAGGTCCGGCAGAAAGAACAGAGGAATACCGGGTCAGAGGAGAACCCCACCTCAGCATCTCCAGGGGGTTGGTCTCATGGACCTGGATGCCACATTTAGGACAGTCGTTGCTCTCCTCAAAGTGCTGCACGATGCAGCTCTTACAGACTGCAAGACACAACGGTTCACACAGGGTCAGAAGAATCAGCAGCAGCTGAGATCAGCTTAGATACGACGTCCAATCACATGGCGCCACGTCTCTGACATACAGGACAAACCCGGAGCTGTGAGGTTTACTGGCAAAAAGGCCAAAAAGGCAGCTTTAACAACCCACCACCTTTAAAAGGTCCTAGTCAAAGACCAGTCATTACGGTTCCAACTTGAAAATACATCCTCAAACCTCTAATGAACAGATGAAGGATCACAAGTTACTCAACAATTTCATGTGATCCAGACTTTCCTAAAGTCTCAAACTTCAGAAATGTGGTTTAGATAAATCTATGTATAACTTTAAGGAACTATTCTCCTCCCTACTTCAGCTGCCAGCTGGGTTCTGACTTTATGAACCATAAACATGTGACCTGAGGGAACAGGAAGCTGAAGCTGAGGGAACAGGATGTTTACTCACAGGTGTGCAGGCACTCGGTGACCGTGGTCGGTTTGATCAGGTAACCTCGGCACAGGTAGCAGGTGATGAAATGGTTGAAGTCTTTTACCAAGTGCTTCCGTCCCGTGGCGGCCATATTTGTAGTTTTCTGTGTGTCTGGAATCTCCCCCGAGCGTTATGAGACTCGGAGGTCCATTCACAGCAGCAGAGTCAGAAATGAAAGCGCAGCGAGCGTAACGAGCGGCAGAGCGGGTCGAAGGTCCTACTGTATGAAGTCCTGCTCCATAATGAGCCTGAAGTTCAGCAAACAGCACAATCCACTCAGACGTTAGTCCATCGTCACCAAACCACCCAGAAAATTCCTCTGGCGTCTCTGTCCTTCACTCAGACACATTCCACAGATCCTCAGCGGGGAAAACGACGACTCGGCAAGCTTCACCTCCCAGCCAGGAGGCCATTTGTAATCCGTCAGGGGTCAGAGGTGAGCTAATGAGGAGATGATGCTGCTGACCTTTAACCTCTCACTGATCTCACCTGAGGAGACGAAAACAGACGTTTAGAAAACAGGAAATCAAATCCAAATAAAGTCGGGAATGTTGACCCGTTTCCCATCTGATGAGTCATCAGTTCAACCAGCTGCAAATTCGGATTAATATTTAAATATTCAAATGATGTCTATAAAGACAAATAAACATCTATCAATCATTCTGATGAATAATTCATTAATTGGACAAAAATGCAGATTTTTCCTTTACAGAATTTGTACAAAGTTTTTTGAAATATTAAATGCAAAATATGTTGCATTAAAGTATTGTTTCAGTTTTGACCTAATTACTTACTGTGCTGTTCTTCTCAAGTTAACGATTAATCAATTACTAAATTAGTTGACAATAATTTCAATAATTGATTAATCCAATTAATCGTTTCAGGCGTAATGTATTTCAGTTAGAAATGAAAAATATCCAGACAATAAAATTATGTTTGTTATATTCAAAGTTCTCCACTTTATCAAAAATAAAGAAAAATAAAGTTTATTTATGGAAGTAGCAGGATTACTGCGCGACTCCCCAGTTCATCCCCACTTTGATGAATTAAAGGAAGTTTTGGATTTTTAAAAACATTCTGGATTCTGCTGAGCGTCCCAGCTGCAGACACACACACACACACACACACACACACACACACACACACACACACACACACACACACACACACACACCTTAAAACGGGTCGTGACCCGTTCATCTGGACCAGACGGTTCTGTTGCACCTAACTGCCAGTGAATGCGGCAGTTGAAACCCGTCTAACAGCTCTGAATCGTCTGCTGACTTTATTTACCTCGTCCTGGAGAATCATCTCCGTTTCTGCTCTGATCTTTGCTGTAAATTAAAGTGAAGAGCAATTAATGTCAGGGACTGAAGGAGTTTCACCACAGACTGATTTATTCCACGAGTCCAGCCTGAGTCTAAATCATAGGAAGAGACAAGAAAAAGATCCAGAGCCAAAGGAAGTGGAGCTGCAGACAGAATGAGTCTGACTGGGAATCTGCTGGAAAAACTCAAATATGAAGGATAAATATTGATTTTGACAAATTTACAAAATTCTCCAGGTGGATAAAAACTGGATTTCAGTGACAGGAAGAAGAAACTCATCTCGTCTGACTGCAGAGCAGAAACAGAGTTCAAAGTTCAAACGGCTCACAGGAAGCTGGACATATGCAGAAACGTTTTGATTTCATCTCCATATGAATACTTTATGATTAAAAACGTTGGTGTGTTTGCAGTTTTTGTTCAAATCAGGCCAGATCAACCCAGACTCCCATCACTCCCAGTCCGTTCCACCCAGACTGGTTCTGTAACCCGTAGGATCCCCAACAGGAAGCAGACACATTCAGGTTTGATTTGGTTCTCACACTCATCCTCCAACATGGTTTGATATGGTTGATCATTTTTACACACAAGCTGCTTGTTTAGCTGTTTTTGTTTTTAATGTGGGATTCAGACAGCAGTGCTTTGGGCTCTCAGCCTTTTACATTACTCAGCAGATTCTTCTTTCTTATAAGAATCCATCATGGCTGCCACCAAAGAAGCTTTAATCTGCAGGATGAAGTAAGTTTTGGTGATAATATTTTGCAGTATTAACGTTGTAACAGTAAAAGTGACAATAAAAACGACTTATTTTTTAGGTAGCTGCATGACTGTAACTGGAAGATGAAATGCATTGTGGACCTTTTAGGTTCCTTCCTGTAAACTCCTAGAGGCTCCATGGCAACACGCTCATCCTGGTTGGGATTAACGGAGCTGCTAATCTGGAGACTGGAGAAATATGACCAGAACCAGAACTGAGACCATCTACTGGTTAACAAACAGGAGTTTGACCTCATGGATGATTTAATTATTTAAAAATCGTCACAGTTTCATTTTAATGAAGTGAATCTAATTGGTTTCTTGTTAACTACAGCAACATAAAAGCCCAAAGTTTCGGAACCGAACCGCTCAGAAACTTTTCACCTGTTCATTGATGACGTCAGCCTGTGTCATGGTGAAACTGTCCAATCAGGAGCGTTCTGGGTCAGAGTACCTCAGCATATCTGAGCCTCCGGTACCGTCAGGTCAGATTGAAGCGGAGTCCTACTTTCCTGTCAGGTGCAGCTGCCGTGCGCGCGCGGCCGCTGCGTGTCGCTCAGGTGTGTGTGCGCGCGCGGCGCTGGTCCTCCCGCAGAGCTGGATCCAGCCAGTTTGACTCTGCTGCTACCAGAAACTACCCTGAATCCTTTCTCCAGCCCAGAATCCTCCTCGGTGTCCGTCACAAATAACCAGCGGCGCGCGCGCGTGCGCCTGCCTGCTCCTTCGTGCATGCACGCACGCGGAGTGGAACTGCTTATCTCATCGTTCAGGCGCGTCACGTTCTACGTCATCTGTGTCAAAACAACATCAGCAGGCGCCGCGCTGCGCCGTGACACACATGCGACACGTGCACGCGCCCCGCTGACCCTTTGCTGGATCCGCCGCCGCCGTACACGCGCGCAGATTCGCGCGCGCCGCTCGTATACGGACGGTAAAAGTTACGGAGGATGACGTCACAGCCTTTAAACGGAACCAAGCAGCTCGATTTGCGTGAACGCATCGCGATCCCGCATGTGCGCGTGCGCGACAACGCACTTTGCGTTTCGGTGGGCATGGTGGTGGGGGCAGACGAAGAGGAGGAGGAGGAAGAGGAGGAGGTCCAGCCTGCCAGGCAGCGTCAAAGTTTTGTCCAGAACGCGGCGACGTCAGAGGATGAATAAGATGAGAAATAATCAGGAAATAAAAACACGCGGCTCACCTCCACCGGGACGTCCACCATGGCGCCGCCTGCGCGTCCCGCTCACTTCAGCCCGGCCCGTGTGCGCCGTGGGAGGACAGAACACGGAACTGGTCGGCTCGGTTCTGCCCCAGTCCGCCCAGCAGTCAGTCAGTCAGGCAGGCAGGCAGGCAGAGAGCAGCGGTGGGCGGGGAGCCACCAGGCAGGCAGGCAGGCAGGGCGAGGAAACTGAAAGCGATTGTGTAACAGTGACTATCGGCCACAACACACACACACACACACACACACACACACACAGAGCTGTATCTGCCGTGAGGAGATGAAGCGCAGCTCATCTTCCTCTCGGTCAGGTTGGTGATGCTGCAGTTTGTTTTATTCTGATGTTGAATTCATCCAAATCAAAGATCGTCTAATAAACAGAAAACCATTAAAGATCTGATATTATTATTTATTCTAACTTCTTTATAAATATTCCTCCCTCTTCCTTCTAACTTCATCCAGCCTGGAACCGGATCAGGAATCCTGTGGATTGGATTTCAGCACCGGGTTTATGAAGTTCTCCACATGGAGCATTAAATCAGACTGAGGAGTGAACGCCGGTCTATTTGGTGCTTCGTTTACTGTGGAACCATCACTCACGTTGTTAACGGGTCAAACAAAGTAAAACTTTTACAGAATAAGACTCTCTCTGCAGCTCCTCCAGAGTCGCCATGAGCCTCTTGTCTGCGCTCCTTGCTGATGGTTTTGGTGAGCGGACATGTTTTGTGCTCTCTGAGTTAGTTTGTCCAGATCATAATCATTCCTCCAGAACTTCCTCGCCTCTGTAGGTCACTGAGTCATCATCCTGATCCTCTTCTGCCTCCACATCTTTCCAAGCATCCTAGTTGCTCTCAGCACCATGATTCCTTATTGCATCCTGCTTCCTCAGATCTGCACCGCTGCTCCTTCTGACCTCCATGTGACCTGAGGTCTTCCAGCAGGGCCTTCTCTGCCTCCTCCCACCTGAGCTTACCTTGACCTTACCTGCATGGACAGGTTCTTGTGCCTGTGAGTCATCAATGAAAAGTTTTTGCCTTTAAAACTTTGTGTAAATAATGAGACGTCTGGATGAAATGAGTTCAGGATTGCATCTGGTCTGAAATGTCTCAGCTCACACTGCTCTCATTCTGGTGTCAGCCTCCTGGGTCGGTCAGAATAAAGCCTCTGGCTCCACGACTCCACAGAACCAGGAGGTGTTTGCTGCTCTCCTGGCCCAGAACCGACTCTTCAAGAGGGAACAACTGGAGGGAAAACAGTCTTCAGTGACATCACTCTGTGGGATGTGACCCCTTGTTAGGGGGAGGTGGAATGTGTTGCCATGGTAACCACGGTCCTACTGTGGGAACTGTAAAACATCCACGATGTTTAGTTTCTGTGATAAGTCGAGATGTGAAACGATGATCAACTGGCAACAACAAAAGGACAACAGTTGATCTTCATGTGAGTCTGAATGAGGAGAAAAGCTGGAAGTTTGAATCCAGACAGGATGTAAGGAGGGAGAGGACACATGGACAGAGACATGGACAGAGAGACATGGACAGAGAGACATGGACAGAGAGACATGGACAGAGACATGGACAGAGACACGGACAGAGAGACACAGATAGAGAGACATGGACAGAGAGACATGGACAGAGAGACATGGACAGAGAGACATGGACAGAGAGACAGACAGAGAGACATGGACAGAGAGACATGGACAGAGAGACAGACAGAGAGACATGGACAGAGAGACATGGACGGAGAGACGGACAGAGAGACATGGACAGAGAGACATGGACAGAGACATGGACAGAGAGATGGATGGAGAGACACAGATAGAGAGACATGGACAGAGACATGGACAGAGAGATGGATGGAGAGACACAGATAGAGAGACATGGACAGAGAGACATGGACAGAGAGACATGGACAGAGACACGGACAGAGAGACATGGCCAGAGAGACATGGACGGAGAGACGGAAAGAGAGACAAGGACAGAGAGACATGGACAGAGACATGGACAGAGAGATGGACAGAGAGATGGATGGAGAGACACAGATAGAGAGACATGGACAGAGAGACATGGACAGAGACATGGACAGAGAGATGGACAGAGAGATGGATGGAGAGACACAGATAGAGAG
>NW_015114707.1:8487-48570 GCF_001443285.1 Poecilia latipinna | reverse complement strand
GGACAGAGAGACATGGACAGAGACATGGACAGAGAGATGGACAGAGAGATGGATGGAGAGACATGGACAGAGAGACATGGACAGAGAGACATGGACAGAGACATGGACAGAGAGATGGACAGAGAGACATGGACAGAGAGACATGGACAGAGAGACATGGACAGAGACATGGACAGAGACACGGACAGAGAGACACAGATAGAGAGACATGGACAGAGAGACATGGACAGAGAGACATGGACAGAGAGACATGGACAGAGAGACAGACAGAGAGACATGGACAGAGAGACATGGACGGAGAGACGGACAGAGAGACATGGACAGAGAGACATGGACAGAGACATGGACAGAGAGATGGATGGAGAGACACAGAGAGACATGGAGAGAGAGACATGGACAGAGACATGGACAGAGACACGGACAGAGAGACATGGACAGAGAGACAGACAGCAGCTGTGAGACGAGGACAGCAGCGTTGGACAGAAAGGACACGTCCAGCTGTGAGACGAGGACTCTGTCAGTTTATTTCAATCCCAGCATCACGTGCTGCATCTATTGTGTAATGCTCTACATAGATCCGCTCTACATGGAGACATCAGTTATATTTACTGAAGCTCAGGCCTGATCATGTTATTTATATAATCAGAGCTGGAAAAAGATTCGTCTCCTTACAGATGTCACACTCTGACAAACGTTAACATGATGAAAACATGATTAACTTTATAACGGCTTCTTCTTGATATCTGGTTCTTCCACCAGTGTTCGTTCCTGCCAATAAAGCTTTTACTGATATGGAGGAATGTAAACAGACTTTTCAATTCCATTCCACAGTATCTCAGTCTGATATAAGTCCATACTTTGACTAGGCCTAGCCAAAATCATGATTTAATGAATTTTTTATGTTGCTTAGATGTTTTCTAATCTGTTGAAAACCCAAACATGCTAAAGTCACTTTATACAGAAGAGTTTAACTGCCAGAAAATCCTGAAAGAGAAAGTTAAACTGAAATATTAAACTATCATCAGAGCCTGGAAACAGGAGGAGCAAAATCTGGTTAAATCAAGAAACGTCCTCATTTCACTGAAGCATAAAGATGCATTCCTCTGACAGGTTATGACGTGTTAAAATGACAAAGTTTCTCACTATGACTCTTTATCCTCACCCTGTTTCTTCAAGGCGACTTCTAAAACTCCCAAGAGGTGTTTCTGTTTTACCGTTTCTTACTTAGAAGAAAATATATTTTGGTTTAAAGGATTTATTTCGTCATAGCTAATGAATCTCTTTAAATCGATAAACTTCTGAATTTATTTCAGGCTCTGGCAGTTAAACTTTTCAGTTCAACTTGACTTTCTGCTGCAGGATTTCCAGGCAGGAAGCAGAATTACTGGTTCCACTGGTTCCAGCAAGCTGACCAGTAATCCCAGATCATCATACTGCCACCACCAGGAGCAGAAGTTCTGGTTATGAAAAGCTGAGTTTGTTTTACACCAGATGTAACAGAACCAACACCTTCCAGTGAGTGTTGGGTCATCAGGATGGTTTTGGGGAATGTGAGACGGGTCTTTGTGTTCTGTTGGGTCAGCAGTGGTTCTGGTTGTAGAACTCCACCATGGAGGCCATTTTCCAGTGTTTGCTGATATTCTGCATTAAGAGAAGGCCTGGTTTCCTCCTGAGACGTAGCAGAACGGTGCAAACTGCGCCTGTCCTCTGTTCTCCTTTCTCTGCTCATTGTTCTGTATTCTCACTCTGCAGGAATGTGGATCAACTTTTGAACCCCCCAATTACTGACCGCTGCTTCTTGAATTCCCCTCCTCAAGACCTCTTCTCTTCCCTGCACATCTGATCCGCTGCAGTCTCTCTCTGCTCTTCAAACTCGCCCGTCTCTTTCCGTCTCTCGTCTTCCATTTTGAACCTTTTGACAGTCCTCTTCTCTTCCTTGCACCATAATTTCTGGTAGCCACTCTTCGGTCCATCTGACTCATCCTCAGTTGTACTTTCACATCAGATGACTCATTGTTATCTGTTTGAGTTTCACTGCTCGTCCTGAGTGGAGCTGTTTCACTGTAGTGAGGGTTTCTTACCTATTTTGCATCGTTTTGTTCCCTCCTCTTCCTCCCAGAGCTGAGGAGGAAGGCCGGTCCCTGAGGACGAAGCGAGCAGCAGCTGAGCGGCGGCTGAGCTGCAGCACATACCAAACTGGGATCGTTTTCAGGGTGTGATCAGATCAGAACTCATTCATCACTGCAGTAGTTTGGACCAAAGATGTGTTCATGGTGAAAACATGCAGGCTGCTTTAAGATCCACTGGATCAACACAAAACAGATTAATCCACTTCGGTCGTCGTTTTCAGCTTTCTGCTCATCCAACATCACTGAAAACACCTTCAGCTCAGACAATACGTTCATATTTAGACCTTTAATAAACATGAATCAACGAGAAAAAAGGTCCAACAAACCTGGACATAATAATATGATTTAAAACAGAGCTCAGCCGCACTTTACAGCAGAGGTTTGTTAAAACTGTCATCATGTTGTGACAGTTTGTTATTAGACAGATAATCTGTGAAAAGATCAACCTCCTCCCCAAGCTGGTCATAAACAACCAATCACAGCCAGGAGGAGGGTCTTAGTGCTGTCAATCATCCTCACGTACTCTTCGTTAAATGAGTTAATGGTGGAAAAATAACTGTTACAGAAAAACCATTTATCTGCGTTCGTGGCAGGCTGTGTTGTGGTGAATTAGCTGTAGCAGAATGTGCGACTTTGTAGCAAAGGGGAGGGGCAGGTGCACCAGGGTGATTGACAGCACTAAAACCCTCCTCCTGGCTCTGATTGGCTGTTTCTGACAGTGTTGTATTTCTGCAGTTAGGAGCTCATTTTCTCATACATTATTTGTCTTATATTGTCACAACATGATCATTTTAACAGAGAAGTAAACATATTTTAATAGTAACATACTGCAGCTTTAAACGAGGCAGAAAGTTGGACTTTATCCAGCTGAACTGGCTTTCTGACGCCTTCTTTCATTTGAATAAAATCACAGTTTCAGGTTTTCTCCCTGAACTTCCAGCTCAGCCAGATGAGTCTGACTGAAACTTTTAGAAATGCATTTGGTTCAAACTAATTTTTAGTTTTTTTCTCCAAACGATAGACTGAGCCTGTTAGACTGAAGAGCCACTGCAGAGTGAGCTCAGCCCAACACCTCAGCACCTGCCTTTAGTTCAGTCAGTTTATCTAGTCACTGTCATTCTGTCACATGACGAGGCTTAAAGCTGATCTCTGCTGTTGGAAACAAGCTGCAGTGGAGCAGAGCCTGCAGCCGGTCCGTCCTCCTCATGCACCAGTAACGCAGCACCATGTCTGTTCCTGAGAACGGGTCGGCCAGTGGCCATTATCGGCCTGCAGCTGGACAAACAGCTGACCATTCCCTGCATTGTCTGCTGGTGTCACATGAGAAGCCTTTTCCTCCTCCACCGTCCCCTGTGGTCGCCGTAGCGACCAGCTGTCTTCTCCTGTCTTTAAACTTGAACCGGGGATCGACGGCGACCTGAGCTGGTTCTGCCGTTGAGGAGAACTCCTCTCCACCCGGATCAACCGGCTCCACCTGCTGAACCAGCAGCTGGAGGAGGATCACAGAACCACAGAGAGCATGCAGTCTGGATCTCAGCCCCGGTGTGTGTGTGCGTGTGTGTGTGTGTGTGTGTGTGTGTGTGGGTGTGTGCGTGCGTGTGTGTGTGTGTGTGTGTGTTCACAGCAGGTGTTGTCTCTGCTCTTGACCTTTGCCACTGTGAGGATGATGGCATGTGAACACGTGATCTTCATCAGACGCCCCGTTTCTCTGACATTGAACAAACTGACTCTTGACACATGAATGCTTTCGTCTCGTTCTGCCACTGTACAGACTCATCAGCTCCCTGATCATCACCATCATCATCATCATCATCATCATCATCATCATCATCATCATCATCATTTGTTGCTGTTAAAGGAACCAAATTCAGACAGTTTGAGTTTAAAATCAGTAAAATGGATGATGGAGTTTCTGAATAAATAAACTTGTCAGTAATATTCTAATTTATTGAACCAAGATTTAGATCTGCTTTCTCAAAAGTCTAAAAGTCTAAAAGAAAACAGAAAATGATTCTGTTAACATAATTAGATAGTTGATTTTGCAATATCTGAAGCACACACATCAGACAGGAAACAAAAACCACAAGCTTCTTATTTCTATTAATATGCATCATGAGAACAAAATGAGGAGGCTGATAAGGAGCTGAAGTCATAAACAGCTGCAGAAACATGTCTCCACAATACAAACAGCTTCATTCGACTATTTATTATTTTCAAAGCAAAGTTTTTATTATATGAATTATCTGAGTTTCTCTCCTCTAAAGCAAAACATTCCTGAAGTAAATCTAAGCTTGGTTATCCTCTCTGGTTCTGCACCTACACATCCGGTTCTGCCAAAAGAACCAAACAACAAGACCGAACAGAACCAGGAGAGCCACAGATCTCATCAGAACACCCAGAACATCAGAGATGAAGCTGCAGAGTGGAGGGAAGACCAGGATGTGCAGAGGTCCGCTCTCCTTCTCACTGATCGGGTTCTGAATTTTGCAGATGATCTTTTCAACCGATGACATCTGAATCTTTGTGAGCATCCAGTCCTGTCCTGATTCCTTCCAGGCTCCATCTTCTCTCAGCTTCCAGAAGTACTGAACGGGTCCAGAGTCTCTGACGTCTCCATTGCAGGTCAGGTTGCATGAGTCCGAGTTCTTGTAGCAAGTTGTTGGGTTTTTCAGAACCACTGCAGGTTCAGGGAGAGGCTTGATCCCCACAGCGTTAAAGCTGACAGGAAGGACCCTGTTGTTGATCTCCACCGTGAACTTCCCGTCGTCAGATTTTCTCATGTCTTTGACAGTCAGTACTCCGGTCGTCAGGTCCACGTTTGTTCGGCCTTTTAAGTCACTCAGATATTCCAGAGGAACCGAATCCTTTATGTATTCAGCTACAACGTCCCCCTTATGCTCCCAGGTGATGCGGGTGATCTCACCAGAGGACATTGGGTTGAGCGTCAGAGTGCCGCCGATCTCAAAGTATTTATCCTCCTGAGCAGCAGCCTGCAGCGCCAGCAGCAGCAGCAGCACAGCAGCAGATCGAACCTCCATGTTCTCAACTGTTGAAACGATGACAGAAACACCCTGAAAGGACCAACAGCGGCTTAGAGCCACATCCCCTCCAAGCTTCCTGTT
Source organism: Poecilia latipinna (assembly GCF_001443285.1). Lineage (NCBI taxonomy): Eukaryota > Metazoa > Chordata > Actinopteri > Cyprinodontiformes > Poeciliidae > Poecilia > Poecilia latipinna. Next base: position 43,319 of record NW_015114707.1, on the reverse strand, counting down.
CTGGTTTCTGATACATTTACCTTTCTGATGACTACAGGAGAGCTGCTAGTGACTACTCACAGTTACTGGAGTAACTTTTTTTTATTACAAAGTACCTTTAGGAGTATTTTTATGACACGTTACCATTTTCACTTTTACTTGAAAAATATTTCAATGAAGTCTCACTACTCTCAACTGAATAAAATGGATACTGAACAAACAACAAGTAACTTCACTGAATGAAGAACAAACATATTTTAATCAGAAATGCTCAGGATTCTGTCTCAAACTCAGTTTATGTTTAAGTGAGACCTCCTGTTTTTGCATAATCTTTGTTCTTCTACTGTTATTTCTCTCTGAGCCATTTGGAGATCAGGTGAATAAACCATAAACTTTCTATATTGTCACTGGAAGTACTTCAACTTGTGTACACATTAACATACATTTTATTGAACATAAAGGATTTGGAAAAGTGTTTCTTATGCCTGAATTTTCATTTTTGCTTTGGTTTAAAATACCAGAACTTGCACACAACTTTACATTTTTGTCAATCTGATCATTATATTTTAAATATTAAATGGGATGTTATTTGAGTAGCTTTTTTTTATCAAAAACTCTTTAAATCTTGAGTAACTATTTGGATAGCTACTTTTACTCGAGTAAAGATGTAAAACAAGAAAAAAACACCAAGTCTGAACTTTTCTGCTGCCTAATGTGACTCAGATCTAAATGGAATCATTTAAATCGCTACAGGAGGTTCAACATTTTCATGGTTTAGGTTTTACTGTTTGAGGCCTGGGTCTGATCACATGACATGAGCATGCTCTCTGATTGGCTGAACCTCACTGGGGGCTTCACATTTTTCATTTAATAATATTTCAGGTCATTGGATACTTTCAGGTCTGATGATCATATTTTATGCCCCCACCGCAACAAACCAAGAAGGTGTGGCATACCGTTGCTCTCAGGCAACAAACCACATTTCTGTACCTCACGTTGCTCCTTTATTTTATTTTTTGGGGGGAATGATTTAAAATACCTCCAGACATATTTTTGTCCAAATAAAAGAGGTATTGAGGTTCATGTGACCTTTTATTTAGAAGAGCAGCAGTCCTTTTTATGAAGCGGAGGTGCATGCTACACCTTGCCTCCTACTTGTAAGTTATACATCACTTTTCTTCATGTTTAAATTTGGGTCACTAACTAAAAATATTTTTAATATCTGTAAGTATGTAAAGAAGCATTATAGATCATTTCAAGACATTTTTTTTAAATTATTTATATGCAAAAACTGTGTTTTTTTGTTTGTTGCCTCAGGGCAACATGGCGCATTTAGGGCCCTTTTGCTCAGACAATATTATTCTAATGCAATGATATGCAATTGATTACAAAATAATTATCAAAGCCATTTTTTTTACTTTATTATTGACTAACAGCAACAGGAGATAGATGCAAGGTCATTTCATGGACAAAAGGTGCATAAGCTGGGGTCATTCCCAATGAAAACATGAGGATCCATTGTAAAACCATTATTTCATTGTTTGTTTATCCTCAAAACTGACTTCAGTCCCAAAGAGTGATAAGCTGGTCATCAATGAACTAATGTACTTATTCCAAGGCAGGCAAAGACTGAAGCAATACCTGCTAAACCCAAATATATGGGTCTGGAGGGAACTTTGCATGACTGGAGTAGATGGTGTTCCTTACAACCTACACAGGGCGAGCCGTACCACCACCAAATCTACCAGATATGGGAGCTGATGGAAATGTTGTCCTTTGCTTGGCTCAAATTCTAACAAAAAATCAGATCTACAAACTCTTATAAAAAAGAACCTGCAGCCCTAAGTCCTGTCACTGATGTGAATCTGGTCACTACGACCCATAGATAATCAGATAACCAGATGGTGATTCCCAGGTACGCCAATAATCAAGTGCCAAAAATGTGATACACACTTTTTTTCACATCAGCAAGCAGTTCCTTCCTGATGTTTAACATAGAATGGGGAAAAAGACTGATTTCAACATCCTTAGTGATTCTAACTCTGCCAAACATACACATGTACAAACATACAAATGCTCGTTTTAGTAATTTGTGCAAATGTGCCATTCATTAATGAAAGTTAGTTGTTTATTTTATATTTGGTGAGTTGGAACCATGTCTGATTTATTTTTGTCAAAAAAAGTGTTTTTATGAATCTAGTTTTTGTTTGATTTGTATTTCATTTCTCATAATCACTGTAGAAAACTTGGCGTTTTAGACCCCTTGTAGCGCAATGTTGCCCTGAGGCAACAAACCCAAATCCGGTTCCGGGAGATGTCAGGGTCCGATTTTATGATTGATATGTAATTAGGAACCAACAAGCTCCGAAAGAAAGCAGGAAAATATTTTTTCCCCAAAAAAACAAAAAGTCATGCCATAGAGGGTTCAACTTGTTAAAGTCAAATTTACTGTAAAAAAGCAAACTAAGGGTCAAATATTAAAGAATTTAATGTTGAAAATACATATAGCTGATTAAATTTACTCTGAGCAACAAAATATAAATGCTCCGGGATTCACACCAGTTCTGTTTTAATTTGCTTTAATCCAACCTGAGCTCGATGCCCAGAAAGTCTGGTTCGTTCAGGGAATCAAACTGTGATTCACTGAGGCTGTTTTTCTACCTTATAGACTCGGTTTGTAGTTTGCTTTTTAAGATGCATTTCCAGCAGCTCTGTTCAGTCTGCTGTTAAGGTAATTTTATTTATACAGCACATTTTCAGCAACAAGGCAATACAAAGTGCTGTGATCCAACTGCAGTCCATTTGTCTAGGAAGTCTGGTTAATTTGGGTGGGGATTCATCATTTAAATCAAACAGTGATTTCCTCCACACTTTCCAGTCCTTGAGTCGACTATGAACTCTTTGCAGTCTAATGTGTTGAGTTAAACATCAGGAACATGAAGCAGCAGATCTACAACAGGAACAAACAGACTTTATTCCAGATGTAGAGTAAAGTTTATTTTTTGTGTTAAATCAGAGGCTGCAGGAGGTGAAGTGAGGATGTGAACCTTCCTCGCTGTCAGAGCTCCTTCAGACACGTGGTGGAGGCTTTTTGATGCTGTGAGTTACGATCGGACGGTGTCTCTTAGTGAAGGATTATCTTCACCCTCATAAACAGCTCTGAGACCCTCCATCCGATCCGGCATGGAGCTCCTTCCTCTTCTGCCAAACGGGGATTCTGGGTGAGTGGAGGATTTATGCTGCTAATAATAGAGTAAACTAGATTTATTTCCAGGGAGCGATTCTGCAGGGGCCTATTTATAATTACAGAATCCAATGATACATCCCTCAGGGTTTATCGCCTGACCCGGCTACCGGGACGCAGCTGACCGAGCAGCTCTGACAAACAGACAATGTGTGAAGAAGCTGCTGGGCTGACGACAGACATCCCAGGAGGATATGAGGAAGGAGTGGCGGCTCGTTTCTGTTTTGTCTTCTTTATCTGAAATGTTGATAAAAGCTGATGAAGCTGTGGCGCTGTCAGCAGAACATCACACACTTCATCACACACGGAAATAACTGGCTTGTTGTTGTTGATTCTCACGGCTGTTTGCAGGGAGAGGAGCTTCTGCACAGACCAGACAGCACTAAAGGAGGCACATGAAGCGAAACTCACATTTTTCAGGGTTTTCTGCTTCCATTTGGGTCTGAACTGCTTCTTTAAACAAACAGAAACACTCAGCCAGCTTTTAAGTTCATGTATTTTGGTGTCTGGAAAAGGAGTCATTTCAAAATCCTTCCAATAACTATGAAACCAATAACAGACATTACATTTTCTCAAGAGCCAAATCATCATTACACATCAGCATGTTGGTCAATGTTTCATTTATTATGGTTCAAAAGCAACTTTAACCTGGTGGTGTTCAGTCTGGATTTAAAGGCTCTCAGTGTTTCGGCTGTTTTACAGTTTTCTGGAAGTTTGTTCCAGATTTGTGGTGCATAGAAACTGAATGCTGCTTCTCCATGTTTGGTTCTGGTTCTGGATGCAGAGAATCCAGAACCAGTGCGGCCACCTCCTGATGTGGACGTTTTTGCTCTCCTCACCCTGTTCCACCAGAACCAGAACCTGAGGGGTCTGGAAGGTTGATCCAACAACAGCAGATCGTTAAGCTATTCAGTGATTTATAAAATGCCAACAGTATCTTATTCTCTCAGTGAAGGACGGTAGAACTGGGTGATGTGCTCCATCTTCCTGGTTTTAGTCAGAACTCCAGCAGCTTCTGGATCAGCTGCAGCTGGAGGATTTTTTTTTTGTCAGACCTGTGAAGATGCTGCTGCAGCAATCGATGCAACTAAAGATGAACGCATGGATGAGTTTCCCTGATGCTGAGACTTTAGTCCTCTGATCCTGGAGATTCTTCAGGTGACAGAAGGCCGACTTTGTAACTGCCTTTATGTGGCTCTAAAGGTCCAGGTCAGAGGTCAGCCTGATCTCTAGTTTCTGGCTGTAATAGAGCTGTGTGTTGATTCTAGTTCTGTAGCTCTAGATCGATCCTCTTTAGGTCCAAAGTTAACTTCATTCAGTTTTGTTTCTGTTCAGAAAGTTTTGGCACATCCACACATTGATCTGTTCCCAGCACCGGTCCAGTGGTTGGATGGGGTCAGAGGTCACCTGGTGACATTGTAATGTAGAGCTGAGTATCATCTGCGTAGTTCTGGTAGCTGATCTTCATTCCTGTTGTAACCTGAGTCAGTGGATCAGATCCATTCAGGTGGTTCTGTAATCCTGCAGCAGCTGAATTAAGGAGGAGGTTTAGTGGATTCCTGAGCAGTGACAGTTTCCCATTTTTGAAGATCAACTTGACTCAGAGGTTTAATCTTGTCTCTGGTCATTCTTTAACTGACTGGTTTTAAACCATTAAGTGATCATCAGAGACTGGACCTCCCATCATTCCTGACATTGATCCATCTGGCCTGTGATTGGTGAGCGATGAGCTCATCCAGAGAGCCTCATGTGTCCCTGTTTGATGTGAAACGTGAAGTTTGACCAGCTGGCCAGAAGGTGACCGCCCCGCTGACGGACGACCCGATGGCACCAGCAGCGACCGGCTCTAAGGAGACGTTTGGAAGTGACGCTATTTATTGCTCCAGCATCATCGACCTGTCTCCTCACAGTGACATCACTGCATTTTCCCTGCATGCTCAGCATGGTGGGATTAATGACGGGGAAACAGATCTCTCTGTTTCACAACTGAGTTAAAAACATGAGCCTCCTCTAAACATGGCTGCACGTCTGTTTACAACCACATTTAAAAGATAGTTTGGCTCTGAGTTTCAGTCTATAAATTTTATACAGTGATGCTGAGTTGTCCTGGTTTTAATTAGCAGCTTGTTCAGAAGCAAATGTTTTACTTTTCCTGATCTGATTTTCCTCATTTAGATCTTCGTCATAAAGCAGCTTCTGTTTCACAGACTAATGTTAACTGGGAATGGACACATTTTTATTTATATAACTTTGATTAGATAATTTTTTACATGGATACAACACAAAAAGGATTTCTATTAATAGTGACTCACATCACAGGTGATGGACAGAATTATACTGTACTAACAGAGATGGAAAGTAGATGAGAAGGCACACTCTGATTGAAATTCCCACATCCAAATTAATTTAACATCAAATAAATTCTATAAATATAAAGAGCTGAAACTCTGAGTTTACTTCAGGAAATGAGGGTAAAAATCCACCTGTTGATAATCACTGGAACATTGATCAATAATGTTTATTGCTTGTTTTATAACTGGTGACTGTATTTTGTTCTTATGATGTAAAACACTTTGAACTGTTTAGTTGCTGAAATGTGACACAAATAAACTTAATTTGACTCACCATAGTTACACAGGCTTTGTGCTTAATAGTGAATAAAAATATAATAATTTACTCTTGAATCTCAACTTCAAGCAAAAATTTACTCATTTGGTAAAAAAATAAATACTACTACTACAACTAATATAAAATTATATACATTCCTTAAACATTTTTACAAAAAATGTATAAGTTACTTTTCTTGTAACTTTGCCAACAATTAAAATTTAAATGGTATATTAAAATAAAGTCAAATTTCTATGAAAAGCGAGCTATAAACCCCAACAGAGTAAAATAAGATAAAATACAGTCCAAATTAAAATGTTTATGTGCAAAATTAGCTAAAAACCCAAATCAAAAGTCAAAATAATACAATAAGATAAATACATGTTTCTTATTAAACTTAAATTAAATTTGACATTTACAAGTGAAGATGAAATGAAAAGTTTTTTCTTTTAAACATTTTCAGGTTCTCAGATGAAATAAAATATGCAGAAAGAGTTTTCACTTGACATGTCAGCAGAGTGACACCTCTGTCCTGTCCTCCATCTTTGCATGCTGACACACTGATGTCCAAACTGGGAGGACTGGGGGCCGGACACGGCGCAGCAGCATGAGGCCGGTAACACGACCCGACTGGACGTTTTCCTGCCTCATATAAAAGAGCCGCCGGCTGCAGAGGGACAGACACAGAGGGACACCAGAGGGACACAGAGGGACACCAGAGGGACACAGAGGGACACCAGAGGGACACAGAGGGACACAGAGGGACACCAGAGGGACACAGAGGGACACAGAGGGACACAGAGGGACACCAGAGGGACACCAGAGGGACACAGAGGGACACCAGAGGGACACAGAGGGACACAGAGGGACACCAGAGGGACACTGAGGACCCAAATCTGTCCCAGAACCTCCGAGCTTCTTCAGGATGGGACTGCTGAGTGTGGAAGAACTGGTAGGTTCTGCTCCATTGACTGGGAATGATGGTGTGCTGGATTAGAGGCGTGTAAATGAATTTATTAAAATTTAAATATGCAATTAAACATCAGTTATGGTTGCATCTTCAGCATAGATGATGGTTTTGTTTTACTACTTCAGACCCTAAAATAAATATTTTTATTTAACTTTTGGACAAACTAGTAGAAGATGCAGTAATTTAGCATAAATATTTTAACACATATTGCTGAAAAGTACTAAAAGTGACAGTATTTTAGACACCATAAGGTTTGTGTGTTTAAACGTTGTGACTCATCGCTCCAGGTCACCGGTAAGAGGTCAGAGGTCAGAGAGCCCAACGACTTCCCGGGGGGCGAGTACGAGGCGGCGAAGCGGGATGACCGTCGGTCGCTCCAGGAGCTGCCGGGGGGAGGCGGAGCTTCGGAGGAGGAGGTCAGCGTGGTGGCTCTGAACGTGAGTCTGCTCTGCTGGATCCAGAACCAGAACCAGAACCAGAACCAAGCTTCTTTACTCACTACTAAACACTCGTTTCCATCACATTCCTGGTTCTAAAGAAAAACTTCTCAGTTATGATAAGCAGGTTTAAAAAAATCTTCACATCTTTTAACCAGAAGGTATTGTCGCACACTAAAATGTTAGTAGAGAAACTTTGGTGATATTAAAAGCTGATATTAAATATAACATTACTCAACTTCCACATGTTCATTTTGTGCACCAAGGTTCTTCTTTGCTCTTCATTCCTTCCTTGAACTTAAACTGGGACAAAGTTGAAACTCCGCTTTGATTTCCAGGCTTACCGCGCAGTTTCACCTGTCTGTGCTGCCCCCTGGAGGAACTCGGGTGCATAACAGCTTTGATTTATCAATTACCTGCTTAGTGGAATATTTGCAGCTGAATATTGATTTAAAACATAATATAATATATATATAAAATATTTATAAACAAAAGGCAGCAACATACATGACAACCCATCCTTTATGAAAAGGTTAAAATGTTAAAGGGTGCCATTTGTTAAGCTACACAATCAAAAAGTAACAGCAGTAATTTGGGTTATTTAGAAAAAAAACCCTTGGAGTTTATTTTTCATAGTCAAAGGTAAAACAGGTCCTCATGAACGCTTTGGCTTCCTGGGATACAGAATGTAACTGAGGTTTTCTCTAGACCTACTGGGTACTTTCTTAGAACTTCACTAAATGTAATGTGTAGTTCTAGTATGAATTTCTACTCCAGATGTTTTCAGTGTCTTCTAGTGTTTACTGGGCATCTTCCAGGTGTTTTTCCCAGTTTGCTCTGAATGAATGTAAGGGAACATTGTCAATGTTCACAGGGTGCTCTCTGAAGCCTGCAGGGCCCTTCCTGGTTTTTAGGCCTTTTAAAACTTTTCTTTGTCCCTGCTCCGTCAGACGGACAGAAGTGGGAGGCTGAAGCTGGAGACGGTGGACGACCTGTTCAACATCCTGCAGCTGAGGAAGAGGAGGAAGGAGAGGAAGTCTTCTGTGTTCAAGAAAACTGAACCGGAACCAGAGACAGTGGTAGGACATCATCAGGCTGTTTTCACCTGAACCAGAACAGGTTCCAGTTGGACCAGTTGGTCCTGCAGGATGGACGGTTCTGGACTGGTTACAGCAGCAAAGCATTGCTTTAGTTTAAACTCTGTGGCGTTTGTGTGTTTTTCAGCCAGAAACGGTGGATGAGCAGCTGTTCCTCACGGCGGTTATGGAGAACAAACTTCCTGTGGTGGAGAAGTACCTGGCCGACGGAGGAAACCCAAACGCAGCCGATAACGTGAGAGAGGAACTGTTAAAAACCATGGAAACGTCTCTAATTTACGGAGTTTATGAATAAAATGCTTTTTATTTTCCAGTTTCAGAGAACTGCTCTGCACAAAGCTTCCTTCAAAGGACATGTGGAGGTGATGAGAAGACTTCTGGAGGCCGGCGCTGCCATAGAGCAGAAAGACAAGGTCCTACTCTCCCTCCTTCTGCCTCACACACCTCCTTACACACTCAGCCTGACAGTGAGGTGTGTGTTTGTGTTGCAGCTGGAGGCCACAGCCGTCCACTGGGCCTGCAGAGGGGGCAGCCTGCCAGCCCTGCAGCTCCTGCTCCACCAGGGAGCCAAGTTCACCAGCAGAGACAAGGTGAGTTTGGCTCTCCCTGGTGGCGACACACGGGACTGCATGTGCAGATGTGTAGAGATGATGTTTCCTCCTCCTGATGCGCTCAGCTGCAGAGCACGCCTCTTCACGTCGCTGTGAGGACCGGACACTGCGAGTGCGCCGAGCATCTGATCCACTGTGGAGCCGACGCCAACGCCAGAGACAGAGTGAGCATTCAGACACTCAACGTCTCATCTGATTGTTAGATCCATAAACCTGCAGGTCGCCTCTCATTTCTCAAATGCACTGCAAAAATACAAAAACCTTACCAAGTAGATTTGTCTAGTTTTTAGTGTAAATATCTCAGTACACCTGAAATAAGACAAAACTAACTTACAAATAACTTTTCAGCAAGAAAATGATTTAAGTCAATAATTTCATAATGTTGGTGAAAAACTCCAAGTTCCACTGTCAGATTATTTCACCTGTAATATGTAAAGAATGTCATGATATCAGTGAAGTAATCTGGCAGTGGAACTTGGACTTTTCCATGAATATTAACAAATTATTGACTTAACTTGTATGTCTTGCTGAACAGTTCCTTGTAAGTTAGTTTTGTCTTATTTCAAGTTATTTTGAGCAGAAACTAGAAAAGAACTACCGGGTATGGTTTTGTGTTTTTCAGTGTATTTAACGTTTCTGGTTGTTTTTGTGTCTGCAGGACGGAGACACACCAATGCACGATGCTGTGAGGATAAATCGATTCAAGATGATCAGGCTGCTGATGATGTACGGCGCCAGCCTCAGCACCAAGAACAGCGTAAGTCCCATCGGCGCTGCTGGACCCCAGCCTGAGTCCAGGTCCAGTAGAGCTCAGTCTGGTCTGCTCCTTCTCTGCAGGATGGAAAAACTCCAATGGAGACGCTGTATTCCTGGCAGAACGGAGCCAAGAGCCTGCTGTGCAACTTCAACGAGGAGAAGCCCTGATGGCCTGGACCGTCTGCAGGAAGCAGACGGTCCAGGCCATCAGGGCCTGGACCGTCGATGAGGCGGCAGCACAGGGGCGGGAAATAAAACCACAAACTGTTGTTGACCCATCAGATCCCTGGACCGTCTGCAGGAAGCAGACGGTCCAGGGATCTGAACCGGCAACCCGCCGGCTCGTTAGACCTCTGGTCTCCATCAGGGAACGCTCACCGACAATGTGAAGTCCAGGCAGGAAGAGTTTCATCTCTTCAGAGTCAGCTGGACGCTGCTGGTCGGCGTCCAGCTGACAGAAAACGATTTCTTCAGTTTTTCTTTATTTAATATTGAGCTGAGTTGAGTTCAGTGACGATGAAGGTGATTAATTTATGGATGAATGAGACATTTATTTATTGTCAGATGTGATTTATCTAACAGTGAGCAGCTTGTTGTGTTGCACCTGAAGCAAATTGTCTGCTTTTGTGCTGTTTAAGGGAAATAAGTCAGAACGAAGTAAGTTTGATCTCCAGGTTGGTCAGAATCTCTCCTTTCCTTCTGTTTTTATTGATTCTGATGATCAGTAAATGTAAAGTAGAGCCGTCCAAAAGGTTCTCCTGTTAGGATATTCAGGCTCCACCTCCAATCATGACGCTGGTGAACAGAGACACAGAGCTGGAACGCTGCTGAAGGTTCAGAGGAAGTTTGACATGTAAAGTTATTGAAACAAATGGATTTTGTAAGATGTCTGTAACTGTTGGTTTTTATTGACTGAAATATAAATATTTAATAAACTTGTCTTTGATTTGAACTTGTTTTATTCTTGTTTGTCTTCAGCAGACATGGGTAGAGCAGTTAGCAGTTAACAGCACCAGCTGTTAACTTTTCAGCCTAAAGTAAAAAAAATAGCTGTAGGTTAAAAAAATTATGTTACAAGAAGTCAGAGATGAACTTTGAGGCATCATAGTTCAGAAATAACAGCGTGTGAAGTCAACAGGCAGTTGAAGGAACTGGTTCATAACCCTCACAGCCAGTCCAATGCCTCAACTAAACCTTTAGCTTCATCTGTCTTTACTGTCACTGGTGGAAAAAGATCCTTATTTAATATCACTAAACACATGGTCTGCTGTGGGGGAAACAAAGCCTGGCATGAAGCCTCTGACGGCTCCTAGGATCTCTGGGACTCTCGCACCTCTCCACCACGATGAGGCGGCAGCACAGGGGCGGGAAATAAAACCACAAACTGTTGTTGACCCATCTGGATAGAGGTGGCCCTCTGGTGTTAGACCAAGGATAGTAAAGGAAGACCTGACAGTATTAACTGATGTAAAATGGCTGCCTTTAATCAACTTGGTTCTATTGGTTTCTTTCAACAGAGCTTTATTGCTCAAATTGTGTAATCTGGATTAGATTTTCTGTTTTTCTTTATTTTGTCAACAAAAGAAAAAATATTTTGTATGACTAGAACTTATTGAAAGTAATTTTGTATTCTTGAAGATGAAAATCACTTTTTACCTTTTGTACTTAAGTACATTTCAAAACTTTTTTAACTTTAACTTTAGTAAAGCAGTTCAGCCTGTTTTTACTTTTACTTTTGCTAGAATATTTGCTCATACAAGAGTCTCTACCTCTACTTAGGTAGAGAATATGAATAGTTTTGACATCTCTGCTTAAAATGACTGTCTTCTTGTCTTTTTGTTGCTTTCCGGTGATTAAATTCGCATTCCGAGCTGAAATATAGTTCATGAACGCAACACAAATACAGCGCATGCGCAACTTTTGTTTCGCCCCGATTGGACACTTTCAAACACAGAACCGCGACTGTTTATTGTGATTTAGCTCGACGCCAGTTAGCATGTCAATTTAAAAGGAAGAAAACGTGTTATTTTTGATTGTGTGTAAATGCTCTGAATGTAAAGCTGCTATGTAAGTACTTTTTCTGTTCTGGGCGCAGTTGTAATATGGAAGCTGGGTTGTTTTTTCTTTAAATTTACCGAACTTTAGCAAAGTTTTAGCCGTATCCAGCTAGCCATGATAGCCGTTGACAGGTGACAGCGTTTCATGTCGTCAGGGAAAAAAATAAAAACAAATTTAGGTAAATTTTTTGAAAGATAACAAACATGAAAACAATTGCTTGACAGGATGTTATATTTTAGATATATTTTGAGCACAGGCATTGTTAACTAGCATTGAAACATAGAAGGATTTTCCCCTCTGTTTATCGAAAAGCTTCGAGAAAAAGAAAATAAATTTTGGTCAGTTTTTAACATCATGGAGGCAGTGGGCTTTTCTCCATATATCCTGCCCTGATTTGTCAGTTCGGTGAAACCTTTCATTTAATTGCCATGAAGAAGTTTCTGCCTTTAGATAATTTGTGCTTTTGGATGTTTTTGTTTTTCTGTCTCTGTAGAAAAATGACTGACTCCTGCCTGAACCAGACTGACCTACGAAGACTCGCTGAAGATGGGAAAAGTAAACTCTCAGCAGAGTTCATCCCCTCACCAGATTTACCGGTCAGACCGAGCTGTTTGGTAGTTAACAGAAGTTATTTCAAAGTATTGAATCTCAACATGCCACCTGTTGGGATCTGCCTTCTTTGGCCTGCAGTGCTTTCTGTTTGTAACTGTTTTGTTTTGTTCTGTAGCATTCCTGCGTGGAGGATAAAGAGCACCTGCAGGTTTACCTCAGAATCCGACCCTTTACCTCATCAGAAAGAAGCAACGGAGAGTCACAGGTAGAAATGCTTCTAACTGTGGAGACAATGTTAAATTAATCTGGAAGACGACCTGCAGCAGATCACACTGTTCATATTTGTTTTTGTTGCAGGACTGTGTTGCCATAGAAACCCCAGATACGGTTCTCCTGAAGCCTCCCAGTTTGTCCCTTTTGGCCCGGCTCAGCAGTGATAAATCCCTTCCTCAGACCGGCCAGCGCTTCCAGTTCTCCAGGGTGAGACTTTGACTGGGCCATAAACAGGATGTCCATCTGATTCTTGTTAAACAGAGCCACAATTAGTTTAACATGTTTCTCTACATATGTTATTGTACATAAGTTATTGTTATGCGTAAAAAAGACATAATATATCTTTATTTATTATTTTCCACTTATTTAGGTTGCAACTTTCTCAGCTGTGTAATGCCTGCTGGGCCGATGATGCGTTTAGGTCATAGTGAATTCAAACAAAACAAAACGTCATGGTGGTGGAGGCTGATGAGGGCCGCCCACAAAACGTTGCATTGCAGCATAAACAATATATCTGTGTGACAGTGTTAATTTTTAAATGAATAAAAACGTATTAGCTTTTAGTATTTTACTGAATGTTTCTCAGATGAAATGTGTTCTTGCTAATGGAGAATTGATTTAAAGGTTCTGTCTCTTTAAGGTTTACGGCCCAGAAACGACACAAAGTGAGCTGTTTGAAGGCACCGTCAAAGATCTGGTCAAAGATGTCCTGGAAGGAGAAAACTCTCTGGTTTTCACCTACGGAGTCACCAACTCCGGGAAGACCTTCACGTTCCTCGGTACAGCAACCCGCAGTGTGAAAGCTGCCTGTAGGCAGCGCTCAGAGCTGACTGTGCTGCTGTTTGTGCTGCTGAAGGTCCCGACTCTGAAGCTGAAGCTGGAATCCTGCCCCGGGCGCTGCGGCTCATCTTCAGCAGCATCGGTGACAACATGTTCCAGGGCCTGAACGTCAAGCCGCACCGCTGCAGGGAGTTCCTGGCTCTGAGCCGCCAGCAGCAGGCCGACGAGGCGCAGTTCAAGAACAGCCTGCTCAAACAACTCAGAGAGGTGAGCGGCTCCTCCTGGACCCGGACGGGCCCGACACCAGCTGGACCCGGACGGGCCCGACACCAGCTGAACTGACCCAGTTACCATGTCAACAACACATTTCCTTGGCATAAATTTCTATATTTTTAGGCAGATATTTCTGAGAGAAATTCAAATGAATATTGTTAAAACTAAATTCATACTCAGGAGTTCAGACTGAGTTACCATGGTAACAGAATCAGGATCAGTAAGGTTCACTGTTAAGAGGAAAGCTCGACTTTCTGCTCAGCGTTGCTAGGAAACCTGTTGACCTCTGAAGGTCACCTGATGCTAGATGTAACCCGTTTGTTTCCGTTTCCTTCAGAATGAGAAGAGCAGCAGCAGCCTGCAGAACTCGACCAACCAGACCTGGTTTGAAGGTGAGTCTGATAACAACCAGCAGCTTTTCTCATTATTTTGCTGATTAAAGCTGCAGTAGGCAACTTTTATAAAAATGTGTTTTACATACGTGTTGAAACTGTCACTATGTCCTGACAGAATAACATGAGACAGATAATCAAACTCTTCCCATTGGTCCTACTGCCATCTGCAGAAATACACCGCTACAATCAGAAATCAGAGCCAGCGTATACACCAGAATGATTGACAGCATTATGACCCTCCTCCTGGCTCCATTTGGTTGTTTTTGACCAAGCGATGCATTTCTGCAGATGGCAGAGGAGATGAGATTTCAATTTATCAAATTAACTGTTTTACATTTTACTGTCGGGACATAAAAATAATGTTTTTGTGAATGTTTGGAGCTGTAGCTTTAAGCCAGCATGTTTCTCTGCAGCTGTCTGTAGGGTTTTAGAAGGTCTGTTGTCTGCAGGCTCCACGGCGCCGCGGCCCAGTACTGCAGCCCAAGACAGAATCATCCTGGACGTCAAACCCAACACCAAGTTCTCCGTCTGGGTCTCCTTCTGTGAGATCTACAACGAGAACATCCACGACCTCCTGGAGGTGGCGCCGAGCGGGGCGCTGCGCAGGCCGGCGCTGCGGCTGGCACAGGATGGCAACAGCAACGCCTACGTCAAAGGTCGGGGCGCTGAGCTGCAGCTGAAGGGTTTCTGATGTCAGACAGGAAGTGACTGATGGCTGCTGTGTGTTCAGATCTGCGCTGGGTCCAGGTGAGCAGCGCTGAGGAGGCGTTTAGAGTGGTGAAGCTGGGCCGGAGGAACCAGAGCTTCTCCTCCACCCGCCTCAACCAGCTCTCCAGCAGGAGGTGAGCAGCGCCGCCGTCATTCCTCACACCGAGCTGCCTCCTGCTGCTCTCTAACGGCCGACTGTCTGCTTCTAGTCACAGCATCTTCTCCATCCGGATTCTGAGTGTAGAGGACGGCGACCCGCCCAGAGTCCACACCATCAGCGAGTGAGTAGAGGGGAACCTCACCCGCTCCAGCGTGTGCAGGTTAAACATGGCCGCTCTGCCCTGCAGGTTGTGTCTGTGTGACCTGGCCGGCTCTGAGCGATGCGCCAAGACTCAGAACAAAGGAGAGCGCCTGAAGGAGGCAGGAAACATCAACGCCTCGCTGCTCATCCTGGGGAAGTGCATCAAAGCTCTGCGCTACAACCAGCAGGCCAAGTAAGTCGCCTCCAGGTCCAGTTCCCCCCGCTGGTTCTGATCCGCTCACAGGAAAAAGAGCTAAAGCCTTAAAATGTCTGAAATTCATCTACAAGAACTATTTGGCCTTAAATATGTCGTGGCAGGTCCATTTATCCTCATGTATGTAGTTTTTTTTAATTTCAATTTGTTTTACAAAAAAAATTAAGAATGCAAACAATTTATGATTGTCGATGTTTAGATTAAAATCAGTTAATAATAATAATAATATCTGCTTGGACCTTCTGTCAGTGTTGTAGTACTTCCTCCGTCCAGCAGAGGACGCAGAAAAAAAACTGCACAAAAAGATCCGCAAAGCAGTGAGACCGCGATATACTGAGGGATCACTGTATATTTAAAAAAATGATTGCGATACGGGTCTTAAATTTCATTCATAAAGGTCTTAAAGTTTGGGTTGAGTCCTGTTTCCACCAGCAGCCTGTCGTCTCCTGCCTTCAGGCTGCTGCAGCACATCCCCTTCAGGGAGAGCAAACTCACACACTACCTGCAGGGCTTCTTCTGCGGCCGGGGCAAAGCCTGCATGATCGTCAACATCAACCAGTGCGCCTCCATGTACGACGAGACCCTCAACGTCCTCAAGTTCTCCGCCGTGGCCCAGAAGGTCCGTACAGTCCTCCTCACTGTCCCTGTAGAGGGTTAAATGTTTCTGACTGAGGAGGAGTGATGCTGTGGGCTCCCCCTGCTCTCCAGCATAGGCAGGAATCATCACCATGGCAACCAGTGACTAAGCATTTCCCAGGCCTTAAATTACTCTGGTTTCCTTCCTTTCTGAACTGGATGCAGACTTTCTGTCTCACCCAGGTGGTGTCCAGGCTGTCGTTATGCAGCTTTAACCAGATCACAGCCATTTTATATCCTTAACCTTTGACCTTTACAGACCAAACTTCCCTCAGTCCAGCTACATACAGATATTAACAGAATTTTTTAAAGAAGCAAGATTTTATTTCTGTTTTCAGGTTTTAAAGAAACGCGTCCTAAGAAGATTGATTCATTTTGGTGTTTGTGGAAAATAAGTAGAACAAAAAAAACATTCTGTTACTCTGTGATGGAAAAAAAATAATTTTACTGACTGTGTCATTCTGTGGTGGAAATTCAAAGCCACTTTTATTCTTTACAAAAACTTTAAAAAACAAACCTGTTGAAATCTGCACTTATTATATTAATATTTTTCTTTAATTAAAATTTTGTTGGTTCTGCACCTTTTTTAGCCAGATTGTCCAGAGCCATTTCTTCTCCAGAGCTGCAGGTTACAGACTGCTGTCATGAATGTCCCGAAGCCACGTCGGGTGTTACTGATGGAGGTTTGTTGTTCCAGGTGGTCGTCCTGATCTCCAGGCCGCTCCCTGCCGTCCCTTCCTGCAGTGACGCCTCCTCCTCCAGAGCCTCAGGGCGGAGGAGCGCCGGCTGGGAGACCAGCCTGGAGGACGTTCCGGAGGATGAGGAGGACGAGGAGGAGGAAGAGGAAGAAGAAGACAGTGTCATGGAGGACACTACGGATCAGACGACCGACGAAGGAGAAGAGAAAGTCGTCATCAGCAAAGCGATGCATGAGGTAGGATGGGCACTTATTGTGACCCCAGAACCAAACTGACTGGGTTTTATAGAAGCATCTCCTGCTGCTGTTACAGCGTCTTCTCTCTCCTTGGTGTCCCTGTAGCAGCAGGTGGCGCTGTTGAGGCAGCTGCAGGTCCAGCTGAAGACGGAGCGCTCAGAGAACCTGCTGCTGGAGGCCCGGGTCAGAGAGGAGATCAGCCGCGAGTTCTCAGAGCTGTTCTCCGACATGCAGAAGGACTACGAGTGAGACGCTGCTTCCCTCCTCTGCTCCAAACTGGTTTAGAACCAGAACCACTAACTGGTGTCTCTGTGTGTGTGTGTGTGTGTGTGTGTCAGTGAGCGCCTGGTCAGGGAGAGGGAGATCCTGGAGGAGCGAGCTGAAAGGAGGCTGGAGATCTTCAAGAACCTGACCAGGAACATGTCCTCAGCTGGCTGCAGCTCGGACGCGGTCACCATGGTAACGCCTTCTGACCACGGGACGCGCTCCGGCTGGACCTGCGGCTAGATTGCTAACATTTTTCATGTGTTTTTCCTTTCAGGACAGACTTCTGAGCTGTCGGGCCTCTGAGCTGCCAGCAGCATCTCATTTCAGCCTCGGATCCGGTCCGACTGAAAAGAAACCTGAAGACGATCAGAACCACGAGCACAGAGGTACCAACGACACCTGAAGGCACCAGGAGGAAATGGCCCAGCAGACTCTGGAAATGAATACCGTTGTTCTGTTTCTTTGTTTTCCTGCGAAGCAGAGGAAAAGAAATGGCTTCTTCTTCAGCTCCAGGAAAAGTCTGTGCAGGTGGCCCAGGTGGAGCATCAGCTGGAGGACCTGCAGAAGAAGACGGAGCTGGGCTCACAGAACGGCTCCGACCAAGGCAAAGATGAAGATCAGCTCCAGGTAAGAAACACCTGGAGGAAGACTGAACTCCGGTGCTATTTCAAAAAAGTATTTGAAAGGAATTTTCTGATATTTTTTCGATTCTTCGCCCCTATTATGGAGAACAGAGGGACACTGCTGTTCTCTAGTACGGCAGCACTGTAGAAGAAATAAATACTGCCACCTGCACAATTAAATGAATGTCCTCAAAAATGTCAAAATTTGCAAGGAAAAATAAAGATGGAACTATTTAGACAGTTTATCTCCAAATAACATGATTTGGTTGGTTAGTTGAGCTTTAATCTTCGTCGTTTTCTCCCATCAGGCCTTGTGCTATAACTGGGCTAGCGATCAGAGCTAACTGCTCTCAGCTAAATGCACAGTTGTGATGCTTAAACCTCAGGGGTTTTTGGCAGGAATAAAATGAAAATCCAAGAGGACCAGTCACAGGTTCCTGAGGAACACCAGAGCTGAGCTGTTCCACTCAGCAACGATTCAGAGTTCTGCCTTAAGACCGCATGAAAATCTCCACAGTCTATCAGAAAGAACCCAGAAAATATTATTTTATGCTCCTGCATCTTTACAGTTTTATAGATCAACAACATGTTTCCATGATGATCCCACCTGCAGATGTTTAGTCCGTTCTGCTGATGCGTCTCTATGAAGACCTTCAGTCTCTTTTTCATGTGATGAAAATTCATGTGATGGTCACCGTGTGACCAGCAGCATCAGTGTTTTCATTTAAATCTCTTCAGAAATGATGAGTTCTTCTCCTTTCAGGAAGCTCTGGCTGAGCTTCAGAAGGAGCAGAAGAGGAGAGAGGAGCTGATGGCTGCGCTGGAGTACCAGACTCTGGGGAAGGAGGAGGCGCTGGCCTCCCTCCAGGAGGAGCGCAGAGCCAGGGAGGAGGTGCAGTCTGCTCTGGAGGAGAGCCGGCGGCGGCAGCAGGAGCTCCGAGTGGCGGAGCAGGTGGAAGTGCAGACGGCGGTCCACCTGCAGCCTGCTGTGGAGGAGCTGGAGGAGAAGTCCAGGAAGATCTTGGATCAGTCCTACCAAATCCATGTCCTCACAGAGGAGCTGCAGCAGCTGAAGCAACAGCTGCACGCGCCTGCTTTCTCTTCCTCTGACGGCGTTGAAATCCAGCTGAGGGAGGAAGTCTCTGAGCTCAGCAAGAGGCTGGAAGAGGAGAAGAAGAGCAGCGAGGCGAAGCAGAAACTCATCCAGCAGCTGGAGGAGGAGAGGAAACAGAGGGAGGCTGCAGTAGAGCAGCAGGTCAGAGAGCTGCAGAGGAAGCTGGAGGAGCAGGAAGAACTTCGAGTCCAGCTGGAAACCCAACGGGAAGCGTCCAATCAGGAAGCAGAGCAGCTGCAGCTGAAGCTCAGACTGCAGCAGGAAGCTGCAGAGAAACTGAGAGACGACCTGAGAGAAGCTGAGCTCCACAGCAACACCGCCTTATCCAGCGCTGAAGGCCTGGACAGGGTGAACTCTGACCTCCAGAGGGAGATCACGTCCCTGAGGGAAGAGGCTTCCTCTGAGATGGAGCAGACGAGACGAGAGAAGGACCGGCAGCTGGAGGAGAAGCTGGCCGAGATGGAGAGGAGGTCTGCTGAGAGGGAAGCAGAGCTGCAGGAGAATCTGCATCAATCAGAGCGAAAGGTCACGACCCTGCAGGAGAAGCTGCAGGAAGCAGAGCGACGGGAGGAGAAGGAGAGCCTAGCTGTCCGGGAAGTGAGGAGGAAGGAGGTGGAGCGGCGGCAGGAGCTGCTGGCTGTGGCTCATGAGGCCTTAGCTGAGAAGGATGCCGAGCTGGAGAAGAAAGCCGGGGAGATCAGCAGGTAACGACGAAGATGAAGCCGCTCCTTCATCACTTCCTGAACCTCCTTCCTGATGTCTCTGGTGTTTCTGTCCCAGGCTGAAGCTGGAGGCTCAGGAGGAGACGCAGCAGGTGAAGAGCCTCCGCCTGGAGCTTCAGAGGAAGGAGGACGACTCGTCAGACCTCAGAGAGAAGCTGGCTGACTACAGGAAGCAGGTCCAGCAGGTCCAGAAGGAGGTCCGTATCAGAACACTGGAGGATACGGGCTCAACACATCCAGCCGGTTTTAAACGAGGCCGACTAAACCTGTAGATTAGAAAATCTTAATCTGGAGCACATGGTTTGTTTTCAGGGTGTCTGCGCATCTTTAAAACGTCTTAAATTCATGTATCTACAATACATGAGGCCTTAAAACGTCTTAAATACACAAACAATGTAAGCCGGGTTTAAATACTTTAATCATGGGTTTTATATTTTGTCGTGGCTTGGCGGTTTAATCTCATCGTGAATGTAGGCAGCAGTTGGAGTTTCAGGAAGACTTCATTGCTTTCTGTAACTCGATGTGGTTCAGGCTGCTGTAACTTCCTGCTACACCTTTGCTAGCTCGCTTTTTTCTGTCTCGTGGGCGAGCGCAAATTTATAACCTGTTTGGATGACGTTGGTCTTCACCATTCGCTCATTTCTGTTGCCGACCCATTTGATGCTTTGGCTCAGAAAACAGTCTGTGCTGCTGCTGTTCGCGCCGATTCAAGAGCATCATTTGGTACGACACAAACTGACGTTGGAGGTTTAGGTGATTTTAAACACAGCAGTACGGCAACATTCTGACCTATTGGAGCATTTTATTTCAACAAAGTTGTTACTGTGGAGGGAAATACATCTGAGAAGGAGAAAAGGAGTAGAGCATGGAGTCAAGAGAGAACTCATAAAGGTCTTAAAGTCTGAAATGTGATTTGGTGAAACCTGCAGAAACTGGTCTTGGTTTCAGGTGTCGGCCATGAGAGCAGAGGAGACGACCCTGAAGCAGAAACTTTCTGACATGGATAAAACCAGGAAGCAGCTGCAGTCGGACCTGAGCAGCAGAGACAGAACCATCCAGCAGCTCAGAGCCGTAAAACAACCCTGATGTTTCCAGCTGTGTCTGATTCCTCCCAGTCTGCTGGATCCTAACAGTTCCTCATGTTTCTGTCCTTCCAGGAGCAGCAGGACTCTAAGGCTGCTCAGCTCTACCAGGAGGCCTGTAAAGGTAGAGACTCACTCTGGGATGATTAGCCTCCATCAGGCTGCTAAAATATTCCCCCACTTCAGTCGTTTTGATGTTCGCTGGTGCATAATTCTGAGTTTATTGCACAGTATTCGTCATTTTCGTCATTTTTTTCCTTCTATATGTAGATTTTGGAAGAACTTTGAAGAAAAATTGTTACAAAATTATAAACTGTATATTAAGTAGCTCCACAAAATGAGGGATTTTGAAACAAAAAAATCACTTTACAACAGTGTCACTGTCTGCAGCCATTTTAATGTGTTTAAATGTAAATATTGAGATTGGGGGCGTGGCCAGCAGCAGCTAAACACTGAAGCAGCTCATTCTGGAAGAACCTCAAACAGAACAGAGGAGGTGAAATCTCATCATCTTATGTGAAACATGTAACACGTTTACAGCCCTAACCTGTACTTATTCAGGGAAGCATGACGGATCTCCCTAAAATAAATGTGAAGCTATCCAAGGCCAGAGTCCAGCTGAGTCCTCCCTCAGGTTGTTGCTCCCTCAGCCATGTTCCTGTCTGCTCCTCTACAGAGCTGCAGGCCAAGCAGCAGGTGATGGAGGACATGCGGCTGGCGCTGACGGAGCAGGAGGAGACGCAGCAGCAGATGGAGCAGGTCCTGGACGACAAGATGCGTCTGCTGCAGGAGCTCTCTGCAGGTGAAACCCCTGGATAAGAACCAGTCCACACCAAAAACTTCAGATCTGTCCACACAAACTGATGATTTTACTGACAGAATGATGTGACAAGTTGGTTGTGTTCTATTTCAGAGGTGGAGAAGCTGAAGGGGAAGCTGCTGGAGCAGAGCGGCAGGTCCGGCCGACCTTCAGACGACCTCAGGCTGGCCAGAGAGGAAGCTTCCCGAGCCCAGCAGAGCTTAAAGGTAGAAGCTGCAGAAGTGGAGTCTGTCTGGAGGAGGAACGTTGGACATGTGGACAGATGGACATCTGCTTCTCCTGCAGGTGTTGACAGAGAAACAGCAGGCTGAACGCAGGAAGTGGCAGGAGGAGAAGCTGTCTCTGATTGGCCAGGCCAAAGAGGCGGAGGACAAGAGGAACCAGGAGATGAGGAAGTTTGCAGAGGACCGAGAGCGCTACTGTCGCCAGCAGAGCCTCCTGGTAAGAGCCGGACGGTGAAACGTCTGCAGCTCCAGATCTTTTTCCAACCTGTCTCCGTCTGCTCCCAGGAGTCCAGGCTGGAGGAGAAGGAGGCGGCCATGGAGAGCTGGAGGGCGGAGCGGGACACGCTGGTCGCTGCTCTGGAGGTGCAGCTGCAGAAGCTGCTGGCCAGCCAGGCGGACAAAGACAAGCTCATCAAGGAGCTGCAGCAGCAGAGCCCAGCGTCACCAGCAGGGGTCAGTGCAGCGCCACACTGACCGATAAATCAGACAGGCTGTCCCATCAGACGTTATTAATGATCAAAAATGATCAGGGTTTGGTGAAAGAAGAAGTAAATCAGGAATCTGAACTGAAAGGTTCCATATTTCTACCTCTGCTCTCCGTCTGTCTGACTGGAAGCAGAGTGAAGGAAAATGAAGGTCTGAGGATTATAGTTATAGAGGATTATAGAATAACCAGCGTAACGTTTAACGCTAAATTAAAATAATTATGTTAGGACTAAATTATTGGACTGGGATGTTTATGACTGAGGACAGGAAACCAGCATCTTAATGGGAAATAAAAAGATAAAAACTAATACATTTTGAAATATTTGAACAATGTTAAAGTTGTTTAACAAAAATTATTAGCATGAGGCTAAAAATTAGCCTGGATCTCATGGGCAGCTCAATAACAAAGCTACAAACATTAGCATTTAAAGACAAAACAAAACAGATCAATGAGTCAACAGAACCAAATTATTAAGAACACTTAAAACATTTATCAAAACTGAACGTCAGTCATATTTCAGAACAACAAATAGTTTTAATAACCAACTCTCTGTTGATGCTGTTATTGAGTTGACTAACAGTGACTCGGAGCTGAATATGGAAACTTTTAAATCAGGTTTTCATCAAGTTGAGAGATTCATCAGTCAAACGGCTCCAACCAGAGCAGGAAGTGTCTGCAGGACCACTTCATCAGCTGATGTGTGTGTTACACACACCTGGGGCTCCACAGCTAACAGCTAGCATACAGCTAATCAGAACAATCAGATGGATTCTGTTCTGGACGGGCAGACAGCTGGCGTGTTCTGGACTCTGGGTTTGGACTTTCTGATGATAAACTGTTGTTTTAGTCAACTAGTTTTTTCATATTGTGGAACAACGTGTGTCTAATTAGGACAATATTTCTGTCCTGATAACGAGATGACAGCTGAGCCTCAGCTTTGGGAATAATTCCAACATTTTAGTCGTTTAGTTAGTGGATTTCTTTCCATTTGCCTCAGGAGTTTAATGGTGCCTGGAGAGGCTCCTGTAGTTCAGTGGATCTGATGTGTGTGTGTGTGTGTTGCAGGCTAATGGTGGCCGCCGTTCTCTCAGAGTGGCAGAGCTGCAGGCGTCTCTAGCGGAAAAGGAAGCAGAGATTGTGCAGCTGAAGGAAAACGCAGCAGAGCAGGTCAGAACCGTCAGAGTTTATCTGACAAACAGGAGAGTTCTGACGTTTCACAGGAAAAATTAACCAGTTTAAAATACTAAAGCATTTAAACTGCTGCAGAAACATCATAGTTTATAACCTCTAAATACGTAGAGCCTCTTCAGGATCTGAGATGTTCCCCACACTTTAAATGAAGATGTGAAAAATGTTCAGATATTAGTGAATATTTCTGGAGACGGATGAAACGTTGCAACGTTTTCCACGTCTTCAGGGAAGAAAAAACTTCAGGTCTTCTTTTATCTGGATGTTTTCTTATAAAGTTGGGTTGAATCACATTTTTTAATCCTTACTTTAAGTCCAGATGATTTGCATATAACATATTGTGTTGATTTTAGGTGATTAATGTGGAATAATGTGTTTTTTCTTCTTCACAGAGTGAGAGTTCTGCTCTGGCTAAGAAAGCAAAGGCTGAACCGCTGCAGCCTGAGAGGAGGGAGACCAGATCGTCCACCAGCAGTCGGGTAAGTCCACTTCACGATTTTCAACACCTGACAGACCACACATTATCTGACAAAAAAATCACAGGTATAGCGGGTTTGATCGGGTTCGAACCACACGGCAAGAGCAACACACCGATTCCTCTCACCGACATTCAGGTTCCAGACAGAAAGTCCTGTAAAAACCAGCTATATCCGTCAAACTCCTTGTTATTTCTCTGGGTACTCCTTGCATGAAATGTTGAATATCCATTCATGTTGTTCGGTTGGCCATGTCAGCTGTTTGGGATTCTCCTCCCTGCTTATGTCACTGTGCTTTCTGATTGGCTACCGGTCACATTCAACAGGCTGCGTTCTCGCTCCCAGTTGGAGAAAACCCCACACTGCAAGACAATCCAACATGTTGAGTATGACCGACTTTAGATGGGAGCGGTCCGTCGTTCCACCGACTGGACCCGATCAGTCGTAACACAAAAACACACTGCAGGATGATCGGCTACGATTATCGCAAGCGCCAATCTTAGAACATTGGACATTCTAAGATTGGCGAAAGGGGAAAATCGGGGCAAAGAATCGTGTAGTATGAACCGGGTGTAGGAGAGGAGGAGAAGGGCCTAGTCAAAGCGTCAGGGCCTCTTTGGTGGAGCAGCTGTGTTCAGTGTTGCTGTTCCCCCAGGGTTCGTCCGGCTTCCCCTCGGTGCTGGAGTCCTCCGAGGTTTCCACGGAAACGGGCCGGACGAGCCGCTTCCCCCGGCCGGAGCTGGAGATCTCGTTCAGCCCGCTGCAGCCCGACCGCCTGGCGCTGCGGCGGCAGGGCGACGACAGCGCCGTCACCGTCAAGATCAACCGGAACGGACGCAAGAGGAAGAGCAGCGAGATGGAGAAGGTAGGAGGATTCAGACTGAACTCACCTGGAGGCTTACCTGAGAGAAAGCAGGAGTACAGTCCAACTGTCGCTTAGTAAAACTATAAAACACGATTCCAACTAAGAACGGACCCACCGGGCTCCAGCAGGAGGCGATGGAAACCTGCTGCTGCTCGAAACAAACAGTTTGCTGGTTGTAGTGTTTCATCCAGATAATCTGTCACAGCATCACCGGTTGGTGAGGAGGTTCTGGTTTTAGTTTCTTCGTACTGAATCAGAAAAACTCTGAAAAAAGACTTTTGTTTTTGAAAGTGTTCACACATCCTCAAGTCTTAAATTCCTGTATTTAAATTGAGACCTTAAAATGTCCTGTAATACACGCTGGAGAGCTAGCTAGACTATGTACGTCTGCTGTGTGTCACTGGTTTCCTGGGAGACGTTGCTCTTCTCCACTGGTTCACGCCATCCGGGCGTGAATCAGGCCAGAGTCTGAAGTTTAGGAACATCCGTCTGCAGAACGAAGGAAGAAGCTTGAAAAGACGGATCTGTTCATCGGTCCAGACGACGTGTCTGATCCCTGCTCAGGTGAAGGAAGTGTTGCTTTCCTTTCCATCTGCTGGGTCACCATGGAAACCTGGAGGTCTGTCTGTCCTGCTGACAGCAGTCCGTCTTCTCAGCGCTAAGTGCTTCTCGTGAACGATGGCTCCTCCTTAATGTTTTCTCTGGTAAAACCAACAGCCAGCTTTAGGTCTTCAGCTTCCTTCTGCTCCTATAATCATGTTGGGTCAAAGAGCCAGCACGTTTCTGGTTGTCTGTTGGAAACATACAGCAGATCATAGCCAGTCAGAAACATAAAATATTCTTTATCAAAAGTCCAGTTATGGAGGAATTTTACTGTCCACCATTCAGATCAGATATTATTGTTCATAATGATTTCTGCTGCAGCCTGTAGATGGTCAACCCCCAGGTCATGTCGAGGTCGACCTCTGACTCCTAAGGAAAAAGCATTTAAAAGGTTTTTTCTCAGCTCCTGCTGAACAGGTTTGTTGTTTGGCAGCAGGGATGTGAGGAGACGGCCAGACGTCCCAGCTCCCATATTTAACGAGTCAGACCCGCCCTGAGTGGAGCGGGGTGATGCATGGGTCGCCCCGGTGATCCCACGTGACCTCCCACCTCATCCTGCTGTGGGTTTCTGTGCTGCCCTGCAGATGAAGATGGAGGTCCGTGTCGGATCCCAGGGACTCGTTCAGGTGAAGTTTTCTACCTGGTTCAGGTTTTCTGAATCTGGACTCCAAGCTGAGCTTCAGAACTGTCTGAATGTTTTTACTTCAAACCCACAGCTTCACATTAAGCTGCTGCTCTCCGTTGTTTGGAGCTTCTCAGTTAATTAAAGTTATTCAGTGTGCTTTAAAGGAAACTTAAAACTGTAGATTAACATAAAAACCATCAGAAGGATCCAATTTACTGCTTGGCAAACCAGAGCAGCTGGCTGGGAATATGAAGATAGTAACTGAAATGAAAAACTAATCTCTGTTCAATAATAATAGCTCAAGTTCATTTTAATATTAAAATTGAATTGGTCCCTAGAGATTGCAAATGCAGGAAAAAAGCTGCTGCTTCTTTACAGGAAATAAAGTAACAAGAGCATCAATAAATATTATGTATGAATATTTGGGTCCTGGAACGAGGAATATGACCAGAACAGACTTCACTGTAATAATTTTTTGTTATTTTATTTATATTGTAATATAATATTATTATATAAAAGAGTTTATATAGTAAACTCTTTTATAGAAATGTTTCAGCAATAATGCTAAGGTGATAAAACAGCCAAATGTGTTTATAGTCATTTAAAAAGTAAGACTGGGAGCAGAATAAAACCGATCAGTTGGTAAAACTACTTAAATCAAGTTCAAAAGCTAGGGACACCTGAACTACTTCAGTCAGAAGCTACTGCAGAGCTACTGTAACACTGACTGCTACAGCATTAGAAGAGTCAGCGATGATCTGATGTTTTTTCCTTTTAATGAGTTTTTACTGCAGCGCTGGTTTACTGTGATTTATTTAACAAATATCCAAACATCTGAGCAGTAAAACATGCTGAAGGATAAATTCTCCTTCTTGTTTGCTCTGGCCTTTAACAGCTTTGTTCACATTTAAAAAGCGCAAAATGCAAATAAATTCAACATAAACCCGAAGGTTTGGAAGGAAAGGATGAGTTTGTGCCTCCAGTGATGAGCCGGTAATCCCAGCTCTAATGACTCTGCTCATGTCCTTCAGATCAGATTTCCCAGGTGCTTCATTCAGAAAACAAACCTGGAGAAATAAAAATTTAGATTCATTAGCTGGATGAATCAGTTTATCATTAGAAACGTTCTAATACTGAGACAGAGTTCTCCCAGGACGTTCCACTGGAAAGTCACTTTTACTTTGAGACCTGCCATCCCGACCTGTGGTGGTTCAGTCTCTGGTTCAGTGGTTCAGTAGTTCAGTCTCTGGTTCAGTGGTTCAGTAGTTCAGTCTCTGGTTCAGTGGTTCAATAGTTCAGTCTCTGGTTCTGTGGTTCTTCCAGCACTATCCTGGCCCATCTTCCCCCAGCTGTGCAGACTGACAGCAGGTTCCCTCCAGACTAATGGGACAGAACTTCATGGACCCTCAGAAGGTCACAGAGGGACCAGAGCTGGACAAGCAGCCTGAAACTCTTCCAGGTCCTCTGAGCGTTGCACCTGAAATGCACATTTCCATTTCTATTTTTGTTCCCAACGTTGAGCTGAAACCAGCCATCTGTTTGCTTACTGACTGTTCTCAGATCATTGCTGCAGCAGATTATTTATAGAGGTGAAACTTGTTAGTTATTATGTAAAGTCCATGTTTCCTCTGCCAAAAGAGTCCAAAAACAACCACTGTGTGAGACTTTTAGATGAACTTTAATGTTTTAAGCTGTTGTGTTCTTTACCCAATAGCACTGTAACCTTCAGTTCTGGACCAGTCAAAGTTTTTGTCTGTCCAACAGGCTCTTCAGAAGGTTTCTGCTCATGTTTTCATCTTTTGTCTTCAGTTATTAGTTTTTACTACATTAGATGAAAAATACCTGGTTTATAAGTTAGTCAGCTACCGTTAAACTGCAGAAGTTCACATCAAGTTAAAGCTGCTTTTTAACCAAATTCTTGTTTTTGTTCAAGTCTCACATTTTCAGGAGGACTAAGAGACGAACAGCACGAAAGGTACCGTTTGCTTTCCCTCATTAGAACCGTGTTTCCATCCAGAACCCACAGAACCATTTCACTTCGCATCAACATCCGCCATGTTGGGTTTCCATGGTTCCCGTCAACATCCGCCATGTTGGGTTTCCATGGTTCCCGTCAACATCCGCCATGTTGGGTTTCCATGGTTCCCGTAAACATCCACCATCTCCTCCTGACCTGCTCATCATCATTCATTTATTTTAAAGATAAATTAACATTTTTCTGTGCATTCCATAAAATAAAACATGAAATCTAGAATAAGATAAAAGCTTTTGGACGCAGTGATCAGGTTCAGGGGCCCGGTGCGGAATCTGTCTGGTTCTTTGGTTCTTGCATTTCAAAATAAGACAACAAAAAATTAATAATTAGATTTTTTTGTTGTTTTAAAATTAAATTGGAGAATTCAAGACTTAAAGTAGGCTACAAACTCCAGGCGTTTTACATTTTCACACATCTCAGTGTGAGCTGATGATCTCACCAGGAACAAACTCTTCTTCTGTGGTGACTCCCGTCCTGCCACACATCAGGTTGAACATTATAGTGTGACTTTGACAAAAATCGAAGTGACCAAAGTGGACTGGTCCACTTCTTTCCAGCTGAATGTGGAGACCTTGGAGTCAAACTGGTTCCTGGAAGCGGATTACAGGCTGAACAGAAGTGGATAAACGATCGTACTAATGAACCCGATCTGAAATGAGAAGCGCTGTGTCTCTGCATTAGGATCTGTAGATGTTCTGACTCCAGCTCTTCAGCTCATTTATCTTCTAAAACCGTCTAAATCAACCGATTAATTTGCATGTAATTGCTGCCTGTTGGAGGAGAAGCTGTAATTTGCGGCTGACATGGTTGAGCGGGTTCTTATCAGGACGGATCCGATTGGTTCAGGTTTCCTTTAAACATGAAGATGAACTGCCTCTTCCAGTCCTGCTCACCTGCAGCACTCTGTAATGATGGTGCTCCCTCCCAGGCAGAGGACCGTCCGTCTCCTAATGGTTTATTGACGAAGCTTTTACTTTTAGGAGCGGCAGCCCTGCTGCTGTCCCAGAAAATCTTTACAACAGCTTCTGGCTTTTATGATGCAGAAATGTTTTTTCTCTCTTCTGGTTCAATAGGCTGGGATTATTGATATACATGATGATAAGTGTGGCTTTGTAAAAGGAGCGTAAATCTGTCTGTGGGACTTCACTGTGTTAAAGGACCTCCAGGTCGTCTTTACTAGATCAGACCGACAACAAGAACATTAACTGACTCTGGATTTACTCTGCTTAAAAGGCTCCTGTTGTAGCTTTAACCACGCAGAGACACGAAGGACGAAGTGTTCATGAAGTTTAATGGACATTGATTTGAACTTTGACCTTCTGTGACCCTCAAATGTAATCACATTACTTTGGTCTTCTAGCTTTTGGTAAAAGTTCCTCTCAAAAAGGTTTTTTAAAACGGTACAATTACATCCTGAAGTTACTAGTGACGCCCAAGTTACTGCTTTTAGTCGCCATGTTTCTCATTTTACTGGCAGGAAGTTCTCCTCTGCCTGAGCAGAACTAATGAACCAAAATGTTCCTAAACAGACGTCAGTAAGAACAGTCATTGATGAGTTAACGGTACAACGACCTGCCAAATCCAAAACCATGGAAACCAGACCTTTGGTTCCTGGGAAGATGCCGGTTAGATTGGGGAAAACAACTGTTACTTCAGCAGAGTAGGTCCAGTTGGAGCCAGTGGTTCTGTCCGGTCCAGTTGGTCCGGTCCGGTCTCACCCAGTCCTTTAGCTGAAGTAGCAGCAGGTATCTGTCGTTCTGTGTAGGCGAACATCTCCAGCAAGTTTTCTTCTTCAGTCTGAAGTCTTAAATATAACCAGACAGAATGTCACCATGGTAACCATGAAAACTGATCACGTTCCTCACGCCTCGTCTGTATCAGCTCAGTTAGAGATGATGAATCTGCTTAGAATCGACCTTCAGGTTCTGATGGGTTCACCTGGGATCTGGGATCCACTCCAGAACAGGAAGTAAATCAACCCCAGATAAATTTCATCGTCTCTAGATCACATCTCTGTTCTGTTTCTCTTCCTTTTCCATCCCTCTCTTCCTTCTCTCCATCCCTCTCTTCTTTCTCTCCATCCCTCTCTTCCTTCTCTCCATCCCTCTCTTCCTTCTCTCCATCCCTCTCTTCCTTCTCTCATCCCTCTCTTCCTTCTCTCATACCTCTCTTCCTTCTCTCATCCCTCTCTTCATTTACTTTCCCTCCTCGTTCTCCGGCTCTGCTCCATCCTCTCCATCGTGTTTACTGACTCCACGCCGTCCAATCCCAGCTTATCTCCGCTCCTCATCAGCTCTCATCCCTCCGCCTCCACAATGTTAACGCCTGTTCCGCCTCGCTCACACACACCCTCTATCACACACACACACACACACACACACACTCTCACACACAGCGCCTCACACGCTCGGCTCCTCTCTGCTGCCCCGCTCCTCTGATTATCTCTAAAACCATCCAGTGAGTCATTGATGACTCCACAGGTCGTGACCTTTGTTCCCCCAGATTCCCCGCCCACTCCTCTCCCCAACCAATCAGCCGATCCGCAGGTCGGCCTCGTCTTCTACGGCTGCTTGTGATTCACATTTCTTTGATTTGATGTTGTGGCAAAACACTGCAGGGAATGAGAAGATTTGATCCCGACTGATCCACTGAGGCTTTGAGCTGCTGTAACTTTACAATCCTTTAAAACTCTTTCCTGCGTTTGAGTCGACAGCAGAGACTAAATCTAAAGTTTGGATAAAATATGAGCCAGCTGCCTTATTTCTCCGTCTTTGTTTCCACCGATCAGGCTTTTATTTGATAAATTTCCTGTTTTCTCTAAAGTCTGAAATGCTGATTGCAATTTTCTCTGTAAAAACTGTAATATAAAAAATGTAAATGTAGTTTTGCTTCAGCAGAGGAATGGAAATGACTAGTGAGCTGAAGCACTGATGTAGCTAAATAATTCATAGTTTTCAGTTTGGATGCGTTCCAGTTTGAGCTGCAGACGACGAATCTGAATCAAAAGAAACCTGATCATTGATTGATTGATCGGGCATTAGTACACGTTTTCCTCTTTCCTGCTAATACCAGTTTTATTTCTGAAAATCCTCAAATATGATGAAAGGTTGACACACTCTTATAATAATGGAACATCTTTAGATTATGAACAGTTATAGTTTTATAGTTTAAATAATCCAACAGTTGTTTACATGTTAATCTGTCATTTAGATCGTCACTGTTTAGCTCATTTTGTTTGTCTGAAAATAACTAAACATGTGGAACAGCAGCTTTTTCCTGGTTGAATTGTTTTTAGAGAAAACTGAATCACACTGTAGCAAACAGGCCAAGTGGTCAAACAAGAAGTGGAGAGCAGCTGCTGCTGTTTGCAGACAATTGTTCTCAGTGGCGATGCGTTCAGGGCCCTTTTGGCATGTGAAGGCTGGACTGGACATGTTTGGTGTGTTTAAGCTGAGTGTCTGAATCTGAAATGCATTGAACCTGGTTGGTTTTGTGCTTCGCGCCGACGGCAGGTTTTCCTCCAGCCAAACACTTGACGCTCAGATAATGACTGAGTTTACCTCGCTGTGATTCCAGCTCCTCCGCCTGGCCTCCAACTATGAATTACAGCTTGTTTCTCCTCTTAAATGACATGTATTTTCACCGCGGCTGCTCCTCACTGTGTTGAATTAGAACCGCCTCCATCTGCTCCAACCTGTCATTATGAAACATGTTGTTTTTCGCTCCTTGTTAAAGATGAGTCATGTTTGGGTTTTCAGGAGGAAGTGGAGACGGAGAACCGGAGGAACACCAGAACCAAACTCACACCAAAGCTGAGCCCACAGACAGAGGAGGTACCACCCAGAACAAACAGTCACTGTTAAACTGGACGCTGTGAGACAAACTGCTGACCACCTTTACCTCCCTGTGGCCAGAGCGCTACCTCCCAGAGCAGCCTCCGCGGCAGGAAGGACGGCGCACTGCAGAAGATCGGAGACTTCCTGCAGAGGTCCCCGACCGCGCTGGGCTCTGGAGGTCAGAAACACACGACCTTTCAGCCGCAGCAGGGAGCCTTACCTCACCAGAGCTAAACACAATTCAACCACAGCCGAGAGTAAATGGTTGGCCTGGGCCTGGAGGCTGAGCAGGCCTGGTACCAGTAGAGTCCCACTGCAGTCGCTGAGTGAAACATCTTCACATGCACTCTGGGTCCTGACTGGGCTTTAACTTCTCATTTAACTGGGAAACGTTAACCAGCCAGTGTTTTACCTGCTTGGAGTAAATGATGTGATCTGGTGACAAAAACCTGAGTATCAGAGCTTAGAAACTTTTACTCTCCCTCTCTAAATGTTCTGACTCAGAATGAGGTTTTGATCTCGCCAGCCTTGGATCTTTGTGCTGCTGTTTGTTCATGCTGATCAAATCCCTGAAAGCAGCCTGATGTGTTGCTGCAGCCAAGAAGATGATGAGCCTGGTCAGCGGCCGTGTGGATGCCCAGTCAGCCTCTTCCTCCTCTTCCTCCTGCTCCCCCCTCCGTTTGACGGCCAAGAGGAGCAGAAAGAAACTCTACAGGCCTGAAATCTCCTGCCCCATGGAAATGCCCCCCCACCCGGTGAGTGGAGCCGCGGCCGCGTGACCCGGGGCTGCGGCTCATATCTTCATCTGATTTATTAATGCTCTGAATACTGGGAAATGAGATGTTGGGGTTATTTTTTTATCTTTATCCTGTGTTGATAACCTCACAGTAAATCTGGATATGTAGGTTTTTATTTGGAGCAGTTGGAGACTCTGCAGCAAAAAGGTTCTGGCTTCAAGTCCCAGCCACGAAATATTACAACTACCATTTTCTATTGAAAGAATATTTTAATTATGCTGCATATTTTTTGAAAGGCCTTGTTCTGCACTCAGGTCGTATGTTTTTCATATTTCCCATCAGCCACTTGGATTTCAAGATGGCAGACGATTTTGAGCCTTTTGAACCAATTATCGCCATAAAATGTTACGTACTTTTATGACCTGGATAAATTTGTCCAGGTCATAAAGTATGAAAACAACTTCAAAGTAATCAAATGTAGCAAAACCCAACAGGAAACTGAACAATTCAGGAATCTCTCACCAGTCGTGAACTGGAAGGATATTTAGATGTCAAACGGACTGAGAGACTTTATTTGGTGGTTCAGCGTTAACTTCTGCTAACTTTGCTGATTTCAGCATAAACATTTTCTTCAACACAACTATGGTGGCCATTTTGAAAAATGTCAACCAGAAAACTCATGATTTTTACAGTTCAAAAGATGTGGGCTCTGATTTGACACCAAACATGTTCTTGGTGAGTTTATTGCAAACGTTTATATTCCATGACAACAATGGCGGCCATCTTGAAAAATAAATGTAAAAAAATCAGTACATATCATTTCTATGGGTGTGTGTGATTTGACACAAAAAGTTTTCTTTTGTTTTAACTATTGTTAGTTTTAGTGCAAAAGTAATTTTACCTTGGTGACCCTAGTGGCCATCTTGAATTTATTAGTGGCTAACATTTATTTATTTTTCTTAAAGCACGTCTGTTCCTGGTTTGTTCTTTATCTGCTCTGCTGCGTCTGCCCTCCTCTGCCATGTTTTCTCCTGTCTGTGTTTTCAGATTATTAACCAGGAGACGAAGGACGGCGACGGCGGCCAACAGATCAAGCTGCGCCTCCGCTCCAGAGTGGCTAAATGCTAACGCCGTACCCAGTTAGCTTTCATATTTCTGTCTTAATGAAGCAGCTTATGATAGAGCATATCTTTCTGTCTGAGACGCTTTTATTTAATCACTGACTTGACCTTTAAGCTGAAGGTCAGCGGGAGGATTAGCAATAATCTGGTTAATACTAAAACCCTCCTGCAGCCTGTAGACACTAATACGTTTATTTCACCAAGTATTTTTATGTTCATGTTACAGTTTGTGTTCATTTATGATCATATGACTCTGCCCTCATGACACGAGAAGCACTCAAGCCCTTCCTCGTTATTTTAATGTGCAATCTGTTTAGAGTTCCCTCGTTTGTCCTAATATAGTTTATTTAATGTTTTCTCCACAGAGAGCTGCTATAAAGTCACATTATCTTCTACCATAGTTTGATCTTTCTGAACCATCTGGACTTCACATAGTCTTGAAGCTCTGAGTTATCATGTTCAGGGGAATCATTTGTTGCATCCATAGCAAAATTATTTTCAGCCCTGTTGAAGACATTTATTATAATAAAAAATCTTTAATAAAGAACAGTGGTGGCTGCAGCCTGAGAGCCCAGAAGAGCCGTTTCCCTCCTTCCTGCTCATGCCGTCTCCTCCGGGCCTCCTGGTGTCGCATGTCGTCTCCGGACCGCCAACATGGCCGTCAGACGCCGCCTCCTCCCAAAACCGCAACAAAAACAGATTAAACCAAACGGTGACCGTCACACTGCGCCTCTAAACGGCAGGAAATCCTGTAACACCTGCAACAAAATACCAACAAATTAAATTTAAAACTATTTGATATTAATATTTTAAAGCAGTTAATTTAATGATCCGCTGAAATGAACCTTCAGGCTGAAGATTCCTGCAGATCTGAAGGTCAGAAATAATTCTACGATGTAGATCTGGACCCAGAAGAACCGAGAGGTTCTGGAACTGATGAGATTAACTGGCTCCTGGTCTGGACCTGGTCCGGTTCAGAACCGGTCCGGTTCTGGTCCCTGGACACGGTCCGGTTCAGACCCGGTTCGGCTCTGGACCCGGTCCGGTTCGGTTCTGGACCGGTCCTGCTGCACTTTATCTCCTTCCAGAATCAACTTGAAGCTGACGAACATCACAGCCGACTCTGCTGTCAGAAAGTGTTTCAGTGTTTTTTTCTCATCTGAAAATATATTTAATGCATCA
>NW_015114707.1:0-5564 GCF_001443285.1 Poecilia latipinna | reverse complement strand
GACACGGTCCGGTTCAGACCCGGTTCGGCTCTGGACCCGGTCCGGTTCTGGTCCCTGGACACGGTCCGGTTCAGACCCGGTTCGGCTCTGGACCCGGTCCGGTTCGGTTCTGGACCGGTCCTGCTGCACTTTATCTCCTTCCAGAATCAACTTGAAGCTGACGAACATCACAGCCGACTCTGCTGTCAGAAAGTGTTTCAGTGTTTTTTTCTCATCTGAAAATATATTTAATGCATCATAAAAGTTTAATATTTCTTGCTGGTCGTCTCGCACAGTGATATTCTACAGGCCTTTGTTTGTGAAATAATTTGTAATTTTGATGATTATGGGTAACTATAGATAATTTTCAGAAACCTGACTTTAGAGCTTAACATCTACTTTTGATTAGTTTGTGATGCTCTTATTTTCTAAGACACTTCAGGTTTTCTTAAATTGTGAACCATAATCATTAAAACTAACAAAATAAAAGCTTGATATATGTGTAATAATCTTGAATAAAATAAGATAAAAAATTGACTGACTTTCTAAGACGACTGGCTGGACATGTTGCACTTTAACACAATATTTTAATTTCTAAGTCTGAGATGTACTGGTGCTTAACTGGGTCTTTGGGTTCCTTGGTTCTGCTCCTTTGGAGGTTCCGTTATTTTTTATTCTGGATGTTTATCATGTTTATTCTCCCTGTTTGCACCTGAGAAACTGATTTAAAATAAACCTTGATTCAGAAAGTTTCTTTTTAAATGTTTTTTTTCCCCCTCTGTATCGTTGATGTGTTTAATTATTCACGGTTCTGCAGTTGTGCTAAGAATATTTCCCTCATGTAAATCAGCTGGAACCCAGCGGGGAGCTAATCAGTCACTCTGCACAGAAACAGGCAGTAAATCAATCATGGAGGCGTTCTGACTGGATTCCAGCACTCAGATGTCAGAAAGCTGCTTTTCCCTCTAATTGTGTTCAGCACAGGTAAACATGAACCTGAAAGCTGCGTGACAGGAACCGTCCTCACCTCTGAGCATGTCGACATGATTCATGAACAACTGCATCTTAAAGTCTGAAGAAGTCCTGCTCTCGGTTCTCTGAAGGGTTCAAGGCTGCAAAGCTGCTCTTCCATTCAGCTTTCAGAGGAAACGCTGCAAACCCCCCGCCGTGTGACGCCACGCTTTCAGAAAGTCTAACTGTCAGAAGAAATGTGCTGCCTGGATCATCAGAGGTGGAACAGCTAAAGGGTTGAATGAAGGCTCCTCAGACTTCTGACCGTTCAGCAACTCAAACATAAAATCTGAACCAGTTACTGGAAGTTCTAGCTGGATGTCAACCAGAATATAAAAATAATTTATCCATCATTATCCCGTTAACTTGCTGACAGAAGGCCGACACCGTTGGACCCAAAATCTTCTCTTCCTCATTATCGTGAATTTAGACTTTCCTGTTCTAGATCAGTTTGGATGAACAGAATTATTTTCGGTTCCTGTCGTTGTTTTGGCTCGGATCACTAGAAAGAGTCGGCTCTTCAGAGTTTTTGTTCCTTAATTTATGATCCAACAGAGAAATGTTGCAGAATGAATGAGCGTAAAGTGAAATGTGAAGTTTGAGTTTTAAAATAACATGAGTTTATTTAACTTTTGATGGTTACATTTACAGATTTACCTGCAGAATATTGATGGAATGGGAGCTTTTAATTCAGAAATCTGTTGAGTTTGTCTGAAACTTGTTTGTATTCAACCAGCAGTCAGAAAACATGCATCTGTTACAGTTTACTGCTCTGATGTAATGGGTTTCAAATGTTTTCTATGTGTTGCTCTTCTTCTCTGAAAAACACCAGCAATAAATCTCAGGCTCTGAAAGGAGTGAAGGGATTATTTAAATCTGCAACGGGACGTCCTTATTGTTTTAGTCTAACGTAGAAAATGTGATATTAGTTGCACGCAGAAAATGTACATTTTAACAGAATGTGTGGTTTATGATGGTATCAAGATGTAATGACTAAGCTCTTTGCTTGCTTATATTCTGTATTGTTCAGTGGACTGAGAGACTGCTGATTTTCCCCTCCATGTATGTGAAGCTGAGCTGCCATGACGCTGTGACATCATTCAGGATGACGCCCGGCAGACGGGCGTGTCGCCACACTGAGCTGTTCTTGCATGTCGATACACAATTCGATCACTATGTTGTTTTATGCTACCACTGCACATTATCTGTTCAGCTTTACTGCTTTTTGTTTGTTTTGTTTTTTTCAAAACGCATCAGAGAAATTTGAAAAATGCAGGAAAATTCTGTTTTTATTTTACAATTTTACAACTTTCTTTAAGTAAATGGTTCATAGTTGAGTAAGGGACTTGAAAGATAAACATGGTTGAAACTAGATGGTTTTTAAACAGAAAAGTGCATCTGACTGGTTGTTTTTTGCTGAAGGCCGAGCGTCTGTTTCTGTAGAGACCAGTTTGTAATTATCTGGATTCTGACCAGTAAATAAAGTTTATTTAGTCCAGAAACATCAAAACAACAAGGCGTTCATGATTTACATTTAAATTAAATCCAAGCTGAACATGTAATTAAGATCTGTTGACTTATATTTGTATAAATTAAAGATAAAAATGTATTTTTACAAAACTACTTTATGAATAAACTTATATTATTTAAAGACGGATCAAAAGACAGATCTATGGAGAGTGAAGAGTTTTATTAAAGTAATGATTCTTAAATAATTATTACCCAAGTTATTTATTGTATTTGACACTCTTCAGTCTCCACAGGAGTCGGGACAAACTGGAGCAGCAGTTTGGTGTTAAGCTTTGAAAATATAAAAAGCATGTTTATCCCTCATGTAGTTTTAGAGTTGAAAACAATTGATACACACACACACACATTAGTTTGTTTTTAGAAAAATGTACATTTTCAAAACTTAAAATTCTTCAGTCCTACATTATAAATAAAAAATGTTGCTGTTTCTCTAAATTATTCTAAAAATATATTAGGGATAGATGATGAATAAAACATATAGTGCTATTAATATGAGTTTTATTAGAGGTTTAGATCCGGACTGTTTCTTTGAAGTTGAGCAGGTTTTACGGCTTCATTTTACTCTGTTTGGACTGGAACATGTCAAATCTGGCAACAGTGGCGAATGGCGCCATTTTCGTTCTTAATGAGCGTGACGCGCATGCGCCATATTGGGTACAAATATGACGCAGCTTCCAGGTGAGCTTTTTAACAAGTTTGATGCGGCGAGCACGTGACCGCGTGAAGACACGACGCTGTCGGACTGATATTCATGAACTTTGGGACCTGGACCTTTAAAAATGATATTTTCTGATCTTCCAAGACGCGGAATCCGAGTGGACGCCCAGCCTAATGACTGAAACTTTTGAAATCGTGTTCGTCGAGGCCTAGTTACGCCTTGTACTTGACCTGAGCAGTTTGCGGGAACGCCATGTTTGAAATCGCTGCATTGGTTATTCGGCAAGTTATTTTTCGGAAACTTTATTCCAAGTTTCTTTTTCCACCGATGACATTAGTGATGCCATTTTTTTATGTGTGTGTGTCTAAACAGAGCAGCACACAAGAAGAGACCCGACCGTGGCCGCTCGGCGGCGGTTTGTTTGGTGACTGGCGTCCCTGAAACACCTGAGGCGATTTAATGGCATCTGGAGCTAGCAGTTGATCGATTATGGATATTCTACAATGAAGCTGAGGATTCCCTTCAATGAAGCTGAGGAATCCCTACAAGGTGCCTGGCGGATCCGCCCAACCCATCAAAGGTTGGTTAAGTCAAAGAACTGTTCCAATGGCGGATCCAGAAGACATCTCAGGGTAGGAGCTGTTGCGGGTTTTGCTGTGCTGCTGATGCTAACGCTGTTTGTTGAAGGCCAACGCTAGGCCTCCTGCTTCTGGTTTGGTTTGATTCTCTGCTGAGAGTAAATGAGCTGAGAAGGATTCTGCTGTTTTAAATCCTTCTGTCTTTGGGTTTTTAGTGCTGTTTCTTTGGTCTTATGACCTGTGCAGATTTAGGCATAACTAGAAGTGATTCAGCTTAGGCTTTGTAAATATCACTAATTAACCTGCATAACATACCTACTTATCAGTGCTAATCTAATGTGGCTATGTTGACATTAGTATGGCTCCATTAGGATAATTATCTTTCCAATGAATATCAAATATGTTTGTGGGTGAAGATGAGGTCTTTATGATACAATATAAATACATTTTTATTCATTTTTTTATACCTACTTAATAGTTTCATACTTTAATAACTCAATAACTCACACAAATTTACGTTCAATTTTAAACGTGAAAACGGATTAATTTTTGCGCCGAAACAACGCGTGGCCTCGTGCAATTTCGTCATGCGACTTCATTTCTTCTGGACGACAACAATGACGGGCAATGGAGAGATCTGGACCTGCAGGTCGGAGGTCACAGAGGTAATGTTCACACTGTAATCCACCATCTCTTATTCACAGGCTTTTAGCTGAACTCCATGTTTTCCTTCTGGATAGGACCGACTGGGACCTGGCCGTCGGTTTTTAAGTTTGTTTTAACCTATTTTTTTCTCCTAGACTATGCAACTGGTGGACCTTTTTTATTGCAAATAACTTTTTTTTTCCCCTCGTAGAGAAAGCCACCATGGGAGCCTCTACTGCAACTAACCCTCTTTTCTCCTATAGAAACACCTCTGGAGCAGCTATTTTTCTTTCTCTTTCTCTGTCCCTTTATTCTGTCCTTTCTAATCCCCCGGGGATCGTGACAGATGGCATTTCTTACAGGGCCAACTTCTGGTTCTGTTGGAGGGTTCTTCCTGTTAAAAGGAAGTTTATCCTCTTCACTGTCACTACATGCATCCTAAATATGAGGCATTGATTTAACCTATTTAACAGTTAACCAATTTAAATAATTAGTTCAGTGTTGGCCTCATTTTGGAAAGTCTTCCTGTTAAAAGGAAGTTTTTCCATTCTTATTACCACGTGGATCCTCAGTAGGAGGCATTGTTTATAGCTTATTTTTAATGAATGACGTAATTGGTGCAGTGTTAATTTTTTGGAAGTCTTCCTGTTAAAGGGAAGTTTTTCCTATCCACTCACCACATGTATCCTCAGTAGGAGGCATAGCTTAGGGTCATAACTTTAATCAATGTTTGATAACCAGTTTTTATTTATTTTTTGGAAAGTCTTCCTGTGAAAGGGAAGTTTTTCCTCTCCACTGTCATAGCATACATCTTGAGTACGAGTCTTGGCTTCAGCTTGCATAACTTTTAATCAACGGTTAATAACTGCAGTTTTTTTTTTTTTTTTGGTACGTCTTCCTGTTAAAGGGACGTTTCTCCTTTTGATACGTCTTCCTGTTAAAGGGATGTTTTTTTCTCTCCACTGTCACCACATGCATCCTCAGTGTCCCTGTTGGGGGATGATGGTTTTGAGCTCATGGTATATAGTGTATGGACATGGTGTATGGACCGGGAAGACGTGGTGTATGGACTGGGAAGATATAAAAGCTGATCAACATTTTTTGTTGAGATGGAACAACGACTCTGAAGACACTTTTCCAAAACAGAAGCTGGCCTATACAAG
>NW_015114706.1:110716-111833 GCF_001443285.1 Poecilia latipinna | reverse complement strand
CATTCCATATAAAACATGCCTCATCTGTTTGGATGGCACCATCCAGATGTGGCAAACTACCAAAAGGTATGTAATGACAAGGAGGCTGAATTAATATAGAAAATATATTATTTTAAAAAAAAGCCAATTTTAAAATTGTACCTTAGAATAGTTTAGCTTATTTTGAAACCTAAAACGCAAACTCACCTGTTAACTGACTGAATGTTTTTCATCTTAGCAGAAAAGGCTAAATTATGCCCACCTTCATGTTAGCCATTGTTCATACCATGCAGTCTTATTCAACAGAGTATTATTGAAAAGTTTGTTTATTTTAGTAACTCAATTCACTCACTAAAACAAATGATGTTGTAATCAATTCAGGTGATTTTCCACTCACATTGAATGGAAACATTACATCGGACAAACATTTTAATACAGAAACGAGGGTATTTCTAATACCTTCTTAAAGATTATTTTGAAAATGTATATTTAATCTGACAAACGAGCTTCATCAGACTGCATATT
Organism: Poecilia latipinna; assembly: GCF_001443285.1. NCBI lineage: Eukaryota > Metazoa > Chordata > Actinopteri > Cyprinodontiformes > Poeciliidae > Poecilia > Poecilia latipinna. The sequence goes on along the minus strand of NW_015114706.1, from coordinate 111,329 downwards.
CTAGTTCACTGAATATCACTGTATACGTTTCTTTCCCTCAAATAACATAAAAGAAGCAAATTAAAAAATATGAAGGTTTCATAAAAACTGTCCAGTAAGAACTGCAGTGTGAGGAATGAGTAAAAAGAAATGAGAAATTGGAATAATAACATAATTTACAATTAAGCATCCTAACATAAAAAATGAATTGCTGCCCATGACATTTAATCTAGAACAGTGACTTTTCTACATCTACAAAGAGTACAAGGAGTAAGCAAACCAAAATGAGGCCTTAAAAGTGATTTGGAGGAGTGGCCGTCCTTTGAAATAACCTCTATGATGCAAATTTTAACAAAACTGTCTTAATGTGTTTCAGCTTTTTGTGAGGAGCTCAGTAACCCCCGACTGACAGTGAGGGCAGACATGATTAAAGAAAGATACTTGACAGGAGACGTGGTTGAGTATGTGTGTACTGCACCTGGTGTCAATGAAGGAGGCAACGCAACATGTGAGAATGGCAAATGGACAACATCCGAAGAATGTCCAGGTAAGAGGAAATGGTGCTAAAAGCAGGAAAAATGGAATTTAGTTTTTTTATTTTTACATGACTTCAAGAAATTTTGTAGGTTGACAG
>NW_015114706.1:100239-104845 GCF_001443285.1 Poecilia latipinna | reverse complement strand
GTAAAAGTTTTCAGGGAGCTAAATATAGACATGTAATCACAAAAATATGTGAACTACTTTGGAACGTCAAAATGCTCAAAATTAAACAAATAAATACTGCATTGTAAAACAAGAAAGTACATTAAAAAATAATGGATAAAAATATGACAATGAAATTGTGAAATAACTGAAAGAATATTAAATTCTATGCTCATTATTGTGAAATATTATTCTTTTTTTTAATATGTGCATATTCAAATAAAACATTTCACAGTGATTTTTACCCCAATAGTATCTATTCCTGTTGTGTAATTTTTCTTTATTTCCTGCAGTTTTATGGAGGACCAAAACTGACATAATAAGAAATAAAAGCATAAATATATATTTAGTTTTTCTATGTCCTTGCACATGAGTTTCCATCAAGAAATGTATATATTTTCTTTTTCATTTCCCCTAAACATACGTTTTTGTTAAGAAAAGTAGATATTTTGTTTAGTCTTTTTCTTATACAAGCCCTCCTTTTGTCATTGCTAAATTATTTATTTAACTATTTTTTTATTTATTTTACTCATTTTCACCCATTTATTTATTTATTTAATTTTGGCTGAAATGGCTCTCCATAGAATGGCTCTCCATACTATGGAGATACTCCGTGTGCATCTTTATGTTAATGAGGAGAGCTGCCTTCTCTCCTATTGGCCAGTAGAGCTTTGGAACCAACGTCACTGCTTCTGACGTTGTGGGGCGTTTACGTCTCGCGCAGTCGCTCGGTGCATGATTTATGCACAGACCAAAAGAAACTTTGTCCCGGTGGTTTTATTGTGTTACCAACTGCAGTGAAGTTAGTTTTGAGTTAGATATTGGATATTCCAATGTCCGCCTAGCAAGCGGCGTTTAGCTCAAGGTTGATCCGATTTATGAACGATAGCTTCGGCCAGCCGTTCTCCAGCTCCCTCCTCAGCGCTCGGAGGTTCACTTAAGGACTGTCAACAAATTTCCAAACCAAACACTCCTGTCAAACAAATGTTAATAAATGCCTTGTCTTGTGACCAACTCATTCTAAAAAATGGTAATTCATGCTTTTACATGAGTCGCACCGCCCTCTATTAAAATGTCAAGTCATATTCAATATTTTAAATAATTTTAATATTAAATAATATGTTTTCTTCAATAACTTCCATATTATGTGCCATACTGACTAGAAATTAGTGTGTAATTGTTGTACTAAACTGTATGAGACACACGGATGTTTATTCCATTTTAACTCAATTTTATTTTTACCTTTTTTTTTGGTTTAAATGTAGTATTTCTTGTCAATAGCTTCTAGGTCATGTGACCTATTGAGTCAAAATCAGTGTGAAAGCTTGGGCTATTCAAGTTTTTACATGACTTTTATCAGCAAAACTTTTAATTTTTGTATATAGTAATACATCCGTCCATCCATTTTCTAACACCCTTGTCCCTTGGTGGGGCTGGGAGGTGCTGGTGCCCATCTCCAACTAACGTTCCGGGCGAGAGGCAGGGTCACCCTGGACAGGTCGCTAGTCTGTCACAGGGCAACACAGAGACAGACAGGACACACAACCATGCACACATACTCACACCTAGGGAGAATTTAGAGAAACCAATTAACCTGACAGTCATGTTTTGGAGTACCCAGAGAGAACCCACCATGCACAGGGAGAACATGCAAACTCCATGCAGAAAGACACCGGGCCGGGAATTGAACCCAGAACCTTCTTGATGCAAGGCAGCAGCTCTACCAACTGCTGGACCACTGTGCAGCCCTATCGTAATACATTTCTCAGCATTTGCTAGAGAGCTATGTAAAGTTATGTCTGAGAGAACTACATAAGACGGTGTTCTTTAGACATTGATCATCATCTGACCACTGAATTGCTTTAGTTTCACAATATTGAGTCCAATGTTCCACTGTCCTTCATGAAAACAAGGTAAAGGTGCCAGGGGATTTTAAATAAACACTCGCAAGATAACCAAGCAAACAAAAATGAACATGATTAACTAACAGTTCAGACAGAAATGTTGGCTTAATAGTAAACAATCCAGTCTGACCTTCAAAAGTTGATAAGCAAAACCAAATCTCAAGATTCTTAGAAATAATCAGTAGCTTATAGGCAAAGGTTATATTTAAACAGAGAAGATTCACATAACTGTTTTTAAAAAATAAATTTAATTCTGGATAAATGTTTGAGGATGTGAGACTTTAAATGAGTGGTGGGTTCATCTTGGCAGAAGAAAAAGCAGTGACGTAAATGTGGGCTGTCCATGTTACCCTTTTGAGCTGCAGCTGAATTAAAAATGGGACAACCTAAGTAAACTTTTCCTCAGAAAACATCAAGTCAACACAGGCAATGAAGCCTCTGTGGTTTATGTTCCTGGTTCTCCCGGCGTTTCTGAACGTGGAATTTTCCTGGTCACAGAATGGTAAGAAACTGTTTTTTATTCATGTTTTAAAGCCATTGTTATAGAAAACACAAAAAAGCTTTAGTTCAGGCAAGGCAACTCTATTTATCTAGCACCTTTCAGACTCAATCTGCTAAATTATATAGAAGTTAGAAACATGTATCAAACCAACTAAGATTAAAAAGGTAAAAATAAAGAAAATAACTGAATAAGAGTCTTGTATTTTAAAAGAGGCCACAGTGTCAGTACTCCTACAGTGAACAGGAAGCTTATTCCAGATTTGTGGTGCATAAAAATCCAAGAAAGAAAGAAACATTTTATGTAATCTTGGATGTTTTTTATTATTTGTATATTTCTACATTTTAAATAGCAACCGATAATAAAATAAATATTCTTCTTATTGTTCTTTTCACTTGTACCAACATATTTTAAAACATTGTTTTTCCCTTATTCTAATAGAATTTTATTTAACTTTTTTGGTCCAAACCCACCGTTTCATTAACTATATTGAAAGATTAATGCATGTGATTTGTTAGTCATTACACATTAATATTATTATTATTATTAATTATGACTTTTGTAGTTACTTTTATGCCAAAGGGGGCCATGGGGAAGTTGGACTTTAAACAGAGTTTCGTGACTAGTATGCATCAAGAACTAGAAACTTTTTATAGAGGCTAATTGTATGAGGGGAAAAAGTAGTTTATAGTTCATTGTTTTCAATCCAGCTTCATAATATCAGATCTTTTTAAATCAGCCAGCATAATCTAGATCAGAGCCAGAGCCAGTGGAAACACTCTGCAATATAAATTATCAGTGAAAATTATTTACATATCATTTACTGAAGTAATTATGTAATATCCCCTAAATTGTTATGTATGCACACGTTTTTCTCTGTCTTACTTGTTCACTTGTTTTTTTAAACCTGTTTGAAATAAATAAATGCAAATACAAATACTGTAGATACTTATCTTCCAAAACAAGTAAATAACACCAGAACAGTTAAGTACTTTGGTACAAAAGGGTATGTCAGCATTTACGTAATGGAAATAGGCTTGGACGATAAGGCCAGATACACATGACCCTGATATTTTGGGGGTTCTTATTTTAATAATTTAAATCTCTGACATGTTCTCTTATTTTATTAACTCCCTGTTTTACTTTCAGTGATCACTTGTGAAATTGGTGGACTGGATCCTAATCTGTATGTATCTGGACTAACACCAACTGGTGCAACGATTAAACCTGGACACAAGCTGAGTTTTCTCTGTGCTCCTGGTTATCAGCTGGACGGCTCAAAGGAAACTGAATGTTTACCAACCGGCCAGTGGACCGCTTCCTTCCCATCATGCTCTGGTACGTTCATCTGAAGTGATGTAAAAAAGTATTTAATAATGTTTGATAACGTAAATTCTACGTTTAAATTGAAAAAAACATTCAATCAAAGGGTTTTACTGTTTAATTGGGGGTTTTAATCTTCACATTATGTTGGTTTTACTGAGTTATAATCTCTGTGGCTTATGTTGCAAAACGCTGTTCTTCAGCTAAGTTCACACAACAGTTTTAATTGCTTAAGTCAGATTTTTCTGCTAAAGTCAGCTTTTTTCTTCATGCAACCGCAATCCGACTTCTGTGTGAATGGTTTATGACCCCAAAGCGACCGGGATCAATCAATCAATCAATCAATCAATCAATCAAATTTTATTTGTATAGCACATTTCAGCAGCAAGGCATTTCAAAGTGCTTTACATAATAATAATAAAAAACAGCATGTGACATTGAATAAACAGTAAGAAAGAGAAAGAGATTTAAAAAAAAAAGATTAAAAAAGATGTAAAAAATGTGAGAATGGCAATTGGACAGCATCCGAAGAATGTCCAGGTAAGAGGAAATGGTGCTAAAAGCAGGAAAAATGGAATTTAGTTTTTTATTTTTACATGACTTCAAGAAATTTTGTAGGTTGACAGATGCACTTTTTACTACTTATTTAATAATATTGAAACAGAATTGTTAGTTAAAAATTGTTTCCTCTGGTCTGCTCTGGTTTTCTCAGGCATTCCTTGTAAAGTTGAGCCATTGAGTGTCGGACTGAGACGTGTTGGAAGTGCATCCCAAAATCTAGTGAATCCTGGAGACATATTACGGTTTTTGTGTGAAGATGAGTATGATATGGAGGGTTCTGATGAAGTTCAGTGTTTAGACA
>NW_015114706.1:92390-98522 GCF_001443285.1 Poecilia latipinna | reverse complement strand
CTTCTCAACCCCTGAGAAATCAATAAATTATCATTTAAAACATTTTAAAGATGAAACCTTTCAGTTATTTTGCTTTGCAAAAAAAAAAAATTAAAAAGAAAAATGAAAACAGCTGTTTAGATTCCCATCACCCTTCTGAAAAGCTCAGGAACATTTTGAAGAAATATTTTATACATTTTTTTTTATAAAACTACATTTATAATTTTATAACAATGTTTTTATAAAATTGGTGTTTATTTTCTCATTTCTGTATTATCCTATTTTTTACACTCCTTATATTTCTAGAAATGTTGTTTATCTGATACAAACAAATGATATAAACTTAAATGTTTGTTTTCACTAACAAAAACAAATGTTTAGTTAGTAAAACATTTTCAAAAAGAATTCTGCTTGTATGGTTTTAATAACGTGAAAAAGGTTGGAACATTTTGTAGATATTGTGATTCATGATTAAACAGAAAAGAAGCAAAATGTAAAAAAATAAGATGCAGAGGCTTATTTAGCTGTGACTTCAGCTTAGAAACAGAATATGCTCCTCACAACATTTGATAAATATTTAAGAGGAAATGTACAAATATTGGCAAGTATGTATTTTATTAGTTTATGAAACAAAGTTAATTATATTTTACCGTTTTTTGTTTTTCAGGACCCTGCACTGTGAACGAGGAATTACTGAGTAACCATGGTCTTCGGTTTAGACTTGGCAGTGAAACTAAGTTGTATGCACTACATCTGGATCACCTTACATTTGTTTGTGTTAGGGGTAAAAGACATGATGGCGTTGTGCCGTTGCGTGTTCAGTGTAATGATGGTCTGATGACCCTGCCCACCTGTCGGTAAAAGTTTTCAGGGAGCTAAATATAGACATGTAATCACAAAAATATGTAAATTGCTTACAACTACTATGCTCAAAATTAAATAAATATTACATTGTAAAATGAGAAACTACATTAATAAATAACAGATAAATATATATGACAATGAAATTGTGAAATAACTGAACGAATATTAAATTATTTGCTCATTACTGTGAAATATTCCTTTTTAAAAATGTGCTTATTAAAATAAACCATTTTACTGTGAATTATTTTCTCTATCATAGCAGTTATTGTGCAACTTTTCTTTAATTCCTGCTGTTTTTATTCCAAATCGTCCTTTTTGTTTTTCAAAGCCACCTTTTATTTTATATGGTTTTGTTCAGTAACACCCCATTTATTTTATAGAGGAACCTTTCAGGAGAACAACTTTATCTGTCAATCAGCGTCGGTGTTTGGGACCAGCACACCCATTGGTTTATCCTTAAGCATCAGTTATCTTTTCTGGATAATGCTCTCTGTGCAGCTAACAACACAGCAGGGAGCTAGAAATAGCTTGGTAGGTCAGCGATGCATAAAGTTTAGCTCTACTTACTCTAGCAGATCAAACTGCCCCACAGTTACTGACAGCAACAGAAAAAGAGGCAACTCCAACTACCTCTCCGATGCCCTGTTCAATATGGCCGCTCCTCGCATCGACAATGGTAGTGAGTGGTGAAAACACATGAAAAAGTGTCTAAAATAAACATTAGATGCAGTGAACAAATTAAAAATGATGTTTGCTTATGGAAAGTAGAACTTAAAATTATGTTTGCCAGATCTGTATCTATACAATGTTTATGGATGTTGCCATGTTGAAATTCCAATTTCTTTACTAGAACACCATTACCTCAGGTCTGATGTTAAACCCAACTCCAACTTTCAGCTTCCCAGTTAAAACTGGAACACAGCACAAGTTTTTCCTCCGTCAACATTGTTGATTATCCATGAATGAGGCACCCGGTGGTGACTTGGGTGACCAAAGAGGAATTGGCATGTTGGAAAAAAATACATTTCTGAAGGTGGAGCTTCAGAAACAGCAGAAGTTTCTTAAAGAGACAGAGGCCCAATTTCAAGGCGCTAAATCACAAAGTAATTTATTTTAAGTCATATTTTATATATATAGCATTTTTATAATTGAAGGCAACATAGTTACTTGATTGTGCTATAAATCAAGCACAACCTTCATCATTAAATAAAAACATAAATGCTTCTATCACTAAAAGCAAAAACCTTCTTGTTTTCATAATTTTTTGCATTTTAAGTGTATTAATCTCTATGTTTTTACTCTTTCTTTTTTAATTATGTCAGTTTTGGTCATCCGTAGGTGGGTACACATTGGAAAAAAAAACAAACAGCTGACATAAGTCTGGGCTGTCCATGTCTGACCCTTTATTTGCTCCAACAGAAAACACAGTGGAGCTAATGAGTAAACTTCTCAGAAAACCTCACTTCAGCAGGCAATGAAACCTCTGTGGTTTATCTTCCTGGTTATCCAGGTTTTTGTAAACTTTACATTTTCCTGGTCACAGAATGGTAAGAAACTGTTTTTTACTTGTTTATTAAAATCACAGGTACAGAAAAAACACAAAAAAAAGTCATGTTTTATTTCCTTAAGAAAATTGTATTATTAATTTGGATGTTTACATATACATTATTTCTGGAATTTAAAAAATAGCTGACAATAAAATAAATTATATGTGTGTCTTATGATTCTCTCTTTTACTTTGTGACAGAATATTCTTATTTTGCTGTTGTCCTGATTGGGTTTTATTTAATTTTTTTGGTCTGATCATATATAAAACCTCACTGTTTTTAACTGCTTTTAAAGATTAATGCTGGACTCAGATTAAAACTTGGTATGTGTTAGCAGTTACAGAACATTATTAAAGATGTCTTTTTCTTTGTGTGTTTTTTGAGCTCTATTGGGATCCCAATAGATAAATGATAATTATTATTTGTTGTTTCAAGTTCATTTTTATCAGACTTTTTCAGGTCAACAGGCCTGATCAGAAGCATATCCAATAGAAACACACTGCTATTTAAATTTGTGGTAAAAATTATTTACTAAAACATTTATGTAATTCCCCCTAAATTGTGAGATAAACTTTTTGGTCTTAAAAATTTGGTCTCTTAGTATTAAAATGGAGGTAGCCTTACACAAAATGTCGACTCTGCTAACTGACCCAGATCCAATTGACCCTGATATTTGGAAGTTTCCTTATTTTTTCATTTAAATTCCAAACATGTTTTTTTTATTAACTCCCTGCCTTATTTTCAGTGAAAACTTGTGAAACCGGCGTGCTGCACCCTCATCTGTATGTCGCTGGAATGACATCAACTTGTGAAGCAATCAAAGCTGGACACAAGCTGCGTTTTCTCTGTGGTGCTGGATATGAGCTGAACGGCTCAGAGGAAATTTAATGTTTACCAACCGGCCAATGGAACGCTTCCTTCCCATCATGCTCCGGTGCGTTCATCTGAAGTGATGTAAAAGTGCTTCAGTCCAACTTTTCCCTCTTTTGATTGACTTCAATTTCTCAGTTCAAACTAATTTTAATACTTTAAGACAAAAATGATCTGAGTGAAAACAAAATGCAGCTTTTAAGAGATGATTTTGTTTAAATTACTCCACTATAAAGCAACATAGGGGCTGCACAGTGGCGCAGTTGGTAGAGCTGTTGCCTTGCAGCAGGAAGGTTCGATCCCCTGTCTTTCTGCATGGAGTTTGCATGTTCTCCCTGTGCATGCGTGGGTTTTCCTCCTACAGTCCAAAAACATGACTGTCAATTTAATTCGCCTCCCCAAAATTCCCCCTAGGTGTGAGTGTGTGTGTGTATGCATGGTTGTTTGTTCTGTGTGTCTCTGTGTTGCCCTGTGACAGACTGCCAACCTGTCCAGGGTGACCCCGCCTCTCGCCTGGAACGTTAGCTGGAGATGGGCACCAGCACCTCCCCACCCCACTAAGGGGTCAGAAAAGGTGTTAGAAAGTGGATGGATGGATAAAGCAACATCTACACATATCATCCTGGGTCACATGAGTTTCAAATTTTATATTTTATCTCGTTGTTTTGACTAATATTAATTATTAGCCAACAATCTGCCTCATTAGCCTCTCATTGTTTTAATATAAATAATTATTGATAATGACTTTAAAGTGTCATTTAAGTTTAAGTTAACCTAAAACAGACTTAACTGTTAAAATGGATGGTTAGCAAATCTATACATTGTTTAATTTCACTAAAGTTGTTCTTTACATTGTAACAATCTATTCTTCAACAGGAAAATGCTTAATACTAAATTTACCAGAAACTGTTCAGATCACTTCCTCTGTACAAGGCAACGCTCTAAGCAAAGGAGATAAATTATCATTTGCTTGTTGTCACACTTCATCCAAGAGAGTCCAGCAAGTAGCTGTCTGGGAAATGGAGAGTGGAGTGGCCAAACAGCTGAATAAAATCTTAGAAAAGATGCAAAGAATAGAACATTTTAATACCAGATGCACTAAACTACGTTTTCCTCATTGCTCCCTTTCTTTTAGGTCCTTCAGATTTATGTTTTCGCATCCACCAGAATAATGTGCAGTTGCGCCACTGTACGTACACTATGGCTGGTGGCCCATTTAAAACCTGTGACAACGGAGTATGGAAAGGAGACATCAGATGCCTCAGTAAGTTAAATTTTAACATTTAATTTCGCAAACTGTGATTTTTCTGCTGTTCTAGTTATTTACTATGAAACCAATGCTGCTCATGATTCTTCCAGTTGAGACCAATAACAACAAACCGATTATCAATATCAAACTAGATATTTATCTTTTTATTCCAGAAACTTTTAAAGAAGCTTAAAATATTATAAATGAATAATTATTATTGTTACATGGCCAGCATTTACAAAACATCATGAAAATATGCAGAAAAAAATCTTATTAGGCATTTAAAATCATGATCAAATGTATTTTATATACCTTAGTAGAATAAGAATAAGGAAAACCTCTGTAAAAGTATATTTTTTGTGAAAGTATTTCTAAATGTGTCCAAAATAAATCATTTTGCAATAGTTCCAACAAACAAAATTTATTTTTAAAATCTCAGAATGTATATTTTAACAAAAGGCTTTATTTCTCAGCCACTAAAAAAAAATCTACAAGTCATCAATTTTGAAGGTTAAATCTAATACCTGGTTATTATTATCTTTGTTACATCAAAATGTGAAACAATATGAAATAAAAGATAACAGATTGCTTCTTTTAAAAATGCAGCTGTATAACTGAAAGCTCAGCGAAGAAAAAAGTAACAACAACATAGTTAAAAAGTATGACTAACCAGAAAAGGAGCAAGATGTAAAAAGTAACATAAAGTCTGATTTTATAGTGTGTTGAAACAGAATATGGTCTTCACGACATTATATATAAATATTTAAATACATTATTTGTTTTGACTTAGGCTTTATGATTTTGTTTATTCTCATGTTTTTGTTTGTTTTTCGGAACCCTGCACTGTGACTGAGCAATTACTGAATGAACACAGCGTTCAGCATTTCTTTGGTTCAGTAGCTACGATGTTGGCGCCACATGGGAATCACATTATGTTCAGGTGTGAAATGGGAAAAAGACCTGTTGGCACAACGCCGATGCGTGTTCAGTGTAATGATGGAGAGATGATCCTGCCCACCTGCCAGTAAAAGTTTACAACAATTTAATCACATAAATATGTGGCTCACTGCAGTAAAGGAATATTGCTGCTGCTCACTTCAATAAAATAAAATGTTTAATCTTCTGTCTGTTTAATGTTTCATTAAAACATTTTTAAAGAAAGATGTTTGTTTTATAGCTTGATGTCACAATAAATATTATATAGACATTTCTGCTTATACTTGTTTAGTTATTTTCATAAAATACAACATAAAAATTTACATAAATATGGAGAAAGAAAAGCCACTTGTATGGATAACAGTGCCGAGCTATCGAGCTAGCTTGCCAGTTGGCTATCGATCGATTTATCAAGCTATTGATCTATCAATGGCTGAAATTAAAATCCCTATTTTGTTTCATTAAACCTTTTGTTTCGGTGTGTGAATATTCTTATTTTACAAGTTATTTACAGGGCAGAAGACCACAAACACATTAAGGTCATTTCTGAATATTTCTATCTTCACTTTGTCACTTTATCACATTACAAAACACTCATAATAACTGGTAGATGCAATTAATTAATTAATTAATTAATGGTCATTTAAATTAAAGATATCTTCTCAGTCAGGGTTTTTTTTTTTGTCT
>NW_015114706.1:86817-89190 GCF_001443285.1 Poecilia latipinna | reverse complement strand
ATTAATTAATTAATTAATTAATGGTCATTTAAATTAAAGATATCTTCTCAGTCAGGGTTTTTTTTTTTGTCTGCTTGTTTTCTTTCCCAAACAAATTAAACAATATTTGAATTTACTGAATATGACGAAAAGGTATGGCACATTTAAAAGAATACAGCAAAAATAAACAATTATTTTAAAAAAGTATTGTTCAGGAGTGATGCTAGTTTTTCTTGAGTTCTTGATCATTTGATGAAAAGGCAGAAAGATATCCATTTTTTTCATGTCCATATTTGGTCATCCTGTTGACTTAAGCAGGTTGTTGCATCACCTGAACAGACAGACGAGTCTCAATGTATCTGTTTGTTTTTTACCACTCATGGATGCATTTCAGTAATCTGGGCATCCCGGAGTTGTGAAACAGTGCAAAAAAAAACTAATTGCACAAACTTCCATGAGTTTAATGAACTTGATTTTAAATGTACTAGATGGAGAAACATCGACCGAATGAAGCTTTGTAGGTCGGCTACAGTTGAAACGGCATCCAACGCATCTAAGGTTCAACTTTGGAAAAATCAGTATAGGGCTGAAACTACAGTGTTTGAAGAATCTTGTCAAAATAAACTGCCTCAAGAATACTTGAGGGTGGCAAAATCATTAAAGTGACAAAAGCAGTAATATCCATTAGCAAAACGTTTATATCCATCTGGGATTGGAAGATAAGTTCAGCTCAGTGGTCAATGATTACACCGGGTCAGTGATCAGTTTCTCTCTTGCAGAATCGCTCTCTGTAAAACACTGTAGCTTGCAGTGGTGTCTCACTCTGTTTGGCGGTTCAGGATAAGACGATAAAATGCAGATGATTAAAAACTCTGTCCTGCTGTTGTGGCTGTAGTTACTGACTGTCAAGTGTTCTATAATTTCATGGCTTCCTACACTTGAAAAGGAGGACTTGAAGACTTCAGGAATTCACTCAATCTTTTTTATTTTCACCAATGAGTGAGAACCAATGAACAAAACAGGTGAAAAACCTACAAAACACATACAAAATATTTTAACATACATTTTTAGACATTTGGGTCAAAGTTAATAATTTATCTTAATGACTAATTCCATTTTTAACCTTAAACATACATTTCTTTTACAATTTTAACCACAAATTCACAGTATTAAATTATTAAATTTCATGTCTGGTTGAATTTGAATCAAACAAATCCACACATTTTTGAATTACATTTTTTTTATTTTTCTTAGGACATGAGGTTTTTACATTAAATATCAGTTGCTGTGAGTTTAACATACATTTAGTGGAACCAAACTATAAACTAGCAATGCAAACCGTTACTTCAATAAATTCTTCATTTCATTTCTCAAATGTGAAACTACAGTCAAATTACATCCAATTGAGCCCAATTAGTGGCTTACCGGTAGTCCTTATAAGTCCTTTTCCATGAAATGCTACTTTGGAGGCTGTGTTTGCCTTCCTCAGCTCTGTTGCAAAACCAGTAAAGTGGTTAGTGGATTCCTTATATACCTGAGTTGAGGGTGCTGCTGATTGGGCCAGATTTCTTTCACCTGCTGAGAAGTGCTGCAGAGTGGCATACTAGTGTGTGTGTGTGTGTGTGCACACACACAAATGTCCACTCATGCACCCACATCTGAACTAATGAGCAGATCTGCGCAACACTGACTTCTGTTAAATGCCAAGGTACGTTCAGGAAGCGCTACTTATCTTTGTGCTTTAACATTACAGGTTCAGAGTGTGAATATTTTTTAGTTAAATACACAATGATTATTTAATATTTATTCTGTTTACTTAAAAAAAAACTGTTGAAACTTTATTCACAACATTAATTTTAAACATTCAGAGTCATAAATGTGAAGAATCTGCATACAAAGCTAGAAACAGAATTCAAGACGCAGACATCAATTGATTTAATACAAACAAAAAAATCTTGTTCCTTAAAGTGCTTTGCAAATTATAAACCACAATATTTAGTTATTATGCATAAGTGTTCAGCTAAGTCTGTCTCCTTATAGCAAATAACCTGACAAATAATAAGATGTCCAATGATTCCAGGAATTCACGTGATTTTAATTGCGTTCCTTTGCGAACATTTCTAATGGAAACATAGCTACTGATCAGAACTAAACAAAACGAGGCAGCATTTAAAACCTTTAAATCAGAATGGAATACATTATTGTTTACTTTGTTACACTGCAAAAACACAAAGTCTTACCAACCATTTTTGGTATGTTTTTAGTGCATTGTCAGATTACTTCACTTATAACAAAACATTTTTCCTATAAGTGAAATAATCTAACAATGCACTAAAAACATACCAAAAATGGTTGGTAAGACTTTGTGTTTTTGCAGTGTAACAAAGTAAACAA
>NW_015114706.1:73248-82191 GCF_001443285.1 Poecilia latipinna | reverse complement strand
AGAATTGCACTTCTGGTAACGCGTGTGCTTTATATCAACAGCAATAAGATGTTCCGTACCTCAGATTGAACATGGCCGTGTGGTTGGTACCGCTCAGGAGTACCAAGAAAATGAAATCTTAGATTTTAGATGTGATCAAACTTATAAACGGGCTGATGAGAGAACTCCAAGATGCACAAAATTTGCAGGAAAAGCAGACTGGAGTCCCACACCTGCATGTAAACGTGAGTATGATCTCAGTTACAACAACAAATTATTTGATTGCAATGAGGAATAAAGTCTGAGGTACACATATGAAGTGTGTCTCCTTCTAACAAACTGACAAACAATGATATATGTCCAATGATTCCAGCAATTAAATGTGACCTGGCTCTGGCATCAATCCCTGGGACGACCTACGACCCTTCATACAAAAACATGTTTTCACCTGGAGAAACAGTGAGAGTCACATGTGGAGAGAAACACTGGATTCTTGACATGCAAACAACAGTGGCTGATGTTACTTGTGGAATCAGTGGAGACTGGGATACGAGTCCGATATGCCAAGGTATTAAAACACAGAAGCCTAAGTGTCATCAATTGATTATTCAGTTAAAAAAGTCTGTGATAATGTTTCATTAGTCCCATGTATGATGAATACTGTTTGAATAGAAAATTTATTTTTCTCCCACTCCAGAGGTTACATGCCCACGATACATAGACGAAGCACATTTGTATCGTTCTGTTAACGCTTGGGGCAGAAATAAAATAGGTGACAGAGTACGGTATGACTGTGCCTACTATTACGATCCTGCAAGTTCAGACAGAATGGCAACGTGCACCAGAGAGGGATGGACACCGAAACCACTTTGTCGTGGTACTGTTCACTTTAAATGCTCTTTTGTTGCTTTACTGTTAAACTATGTTTGCATTTCATTTACCTGGTTACTTTGCACGAAATACTTCATAATCTTGAAAACAAAATCTTTGTAAATTATCCTCTTTACTTTTAAAAAGAAGGCGGTAAAGAGAGGAGTCCCTCTGTGGATTATTTTGTGACAGCTGCAGTGAAGCAGTTATCTGAAGGTGGAGTCAAATCTCAAGAAACAAACAACCTGAACAGAAAGCAATTTGGCAAAACACTTCATTTATTAATTAAAAAATAGATACTTGTACTAAATTGTGAACAATAAAACTTAACACAAACAAAACACTAACATTAATGTTTGTCCATTTAAACTCAATTTCTTCACCAAGTAGAAACAAAAAAAGTCATTTTTATGAATATCTGTTATGATTTGTAATAAAAAAAACAGAAACTGAACATTTTTTAGGACTCACTATTGGACTCACTATACGTTTCTATATACACAAAATAATTTTGCAAAATCTTTTGATGAAATAAATGTTCAAGGGAGCAACACTAAAATCTCAAATAGCAAAAATATAAACATTATATCAAAATAATAACTGCAACAGTTTCAAGTGCTCCTCTAGAAAAATTTATCTTCACATTTTTTTGCATTTAGATTCTTCCTTATTATCTTTTTGTTAGCAAATATCATGCAGCTAAACTCCATGTTTAATGTTATTTTCTTCATCAGGGAGACAGTGTGAAAACCCTAACATTGAAAACTCCAGAATTACCAGAGGTAGTAAAAGAACTTACTACAACGGTGACCGACTCACATATGTATGTTCGGGAGGGAATCAGGAACCTGTTACTATCACCTGTGAGCGAGGAGCCTGGGTAGGGATAAAGCCATGTCCAGGTAAGAACATCTGTGAGTAATTTAATCGTGTTTTACGAACTATTGTGAGAATCTTGTCATGATTTGAAAGGCACTCATAGGAAATATTGACCCTTTGCAACTACGAAGCGCCATGTTGGACATCGGAAGTGACAATCGGGAGTATTGAACAGAGCACTTAAGTTGTTTTCCCAACATGAATAAACTGGAAAGTTGCTTTTGCCAGTTTATTCATGGTTTCTGCTTCTTCAAGTCGAGCTAATTTGTCTGTGAACGTAACACACCTGGTTGGGGCTCATAGACGGCGGTATTTACAGAAGCTTGAAACAGCTAGCTTACAAACCAACCGACCCGTTTCTCCTCTCTCCTGACGTGTTGATCAAATTACCTACTTTGCCTGAATTCACACCACATGATTTATGTCACTATGTCAAACACCCTTAAACCGGAGCAGCCTTAAAAACGTACAAAAGACGAGATGCTAACCAGTTTTTTCCGTACATGCTAGGCTACACGATGGTGGGCATTGTTTCCATGGTTACTAACGGTTGTACCTTCGCCATAATGCAATATTTGAGACCTTTCTAATCATACTTACTTATAAAGTATATGAACGTTAATCTTCTTACCATGTAAAAAGGTGCAAATTCCCGGTTACACCCAGGGGTGACAGTCATTATGATTGACGGCTGCCATCCATCACCCCGCATCTTTCCTCGTTATAAAATGAAATGACAAGTTTGGATTTCACCATTGTCTGTTTGTGCAGCCGACTGCGCAGCACCCTGTGGCAATTTTTACTACAAATCAACCGAATTAAAGCAACATAAGGCCACCTCATGTACGTTTTTTGACTGGCTTTACAGGAACATAGAAGTTGTTTTGACGTCCATGACGGAGCGGGCCGAGGTCAATATCTAAAAGCATATGAATTTGAAGAAAGTTTTAAAAAATTGTATTTTTATTTATTTATTTCAAACATGATAGCAGTGTAAAATAACACACATAAACAAGGAGTGCAAATGAAACATTTTTTTGTACCACAATAATCTTAACATGCTCGGAAAGGAGTAGGAAGAAGTAAGAAACGTTAAAAAATACTTTTTCATTAGTCCAGCAATTATTAAGCATCGTTTTAATTTATGACATCATAACAGTTCATTTAAATATCTTGTTACAGCTGCATAGATTTAACTCAAGTATCCTTACATGATGATTTTGGGATATTTAAGATGTTAACAGACAAATTAGCTTGACTTGAACAAGAAGTAATAAAATCAGGCCTCAAAGGTGGATACATATTAGTTGAATTTATCTTTTGACCCCTGCAACTGGAATATGTTTTCTTTTTTCTGAATCATTAACAGAAGGGACAAGTTGCCAGAAACCTGAAATTACAAATGGATTTGCAGTTGAACCCAGTAAAGGCACAATTTATTACGCATGTAATGAAAATTTCAAACTTCCTACCAAAAGCTGGTGGGGTCTTGCCAAATGTGAAAATGGTGTGTTTGGCCAACTTCATTCATGTATAGGTAATTAATCTCTATTTTCTCTTGGACATAATTTTACTCCTATGAATTTAACCAAATGCAATGCTTCCAATTAGCTAAACATCAGACTCTTCCTCGTTTGTGCAATATTTGGTCATTATAAATTAGTCAGAGTTTTTGTATATGTAATGTTTTATTTTCAATGATTCTGTAAAGTAAATTAGCTGGAAACATGTTTTTTTATTATGCAGTATATTTAGTGTAACAATCTTGATGCATTATTGACATGTGTGCTTTGTCAATGCTGTCTCAAAGCAAAGACATTGTGTGGAGAGGCTTCTCCAATTTCCAATGGAAAAATGACCATTTTAAGGACACGTGCTAGGATTGAATGCAATGAAGGATACGTTGCACAGATTGCTGAACTGACTTGTGATAATGGAAGATGGAATTATCATGGGTTTACAGCAAAAACAATCTGCCGTGGTGAGACATCCAGATCATTTTAAAATACTCATATGATTAAATTTTTACAAAGATTTTAATTAGAATCTTACATATTTTTTATGTCTTGCAGCAACTGCTGAACACTGTGGCTCACCACCCAAAGTTGAGAATGCAATTGTCACCATTTCATACCAGAAGGAATACTTGCATGGCTCCTCTGTGACTTATCTGTGCCGTGACAAATATATGATGGAGGAAGAAGCCTCCATTACATGCAATGCTGGGAAATGGGAAACGAGAAACATCACATGTGTCCGTATGTGCATGTTTCATTCAAAATGTTCTCCAAATATTATTAATGGCATTGTTTTAGGCCTGTGAGTCACACACCATTTTGTCAACTGATTCCCCATTTCTTCTTCATGTGTTAAGATTTCCTCCCTTTCTACGTCTGTTTAATACTTGTAATCAAACCATTTCATTCTTGCAATCTTTAATCACTGCATACATTCCAAGTGTTTGCATTATTTCTGCTGATAAAATCTAAGAAACATGAAACTTGCAGAAAATTTTACTAAGCCGGAGTTTATTAAAATTACACCAAAATATATGACAGATTGTGATCTGATTGGACCAAATGAAGTCTGACTGGATTCCTGCCAGTAGATATTATTAATTATTAAACCTCTATTTTCCTTAAACCAATTGTGAAATATACAAATTACTTTAATTTTGTGGTTTACCAACCATATAAAAAACATTTAAGTTGTAGGCATGAACTGAAGCACATTCCATATAAAACATGCCTCATCTGTTTGGATGGCACCATCCAGATGTGGCAAACTACCAAAAGGTATGTAATGACAAGGAGGCTGAATTAATNCAATCCCTGGGACGACCTACGACCCTTCATACAAAAACATGTTTTCACCTGGAGAAACAGTGAGAGTCACATGTGGAGAGAAACACTGGATTCTTGACATGCAAACAACAGTGGCTGATGTTACTTGTGGAATCAGTGGAGACTGGGATACGAGTCCGATATGCCAAGGTATTAAAACACAGAAGCCTAAGTGTCATCAATTGATTATTCAGTTAAAAAAGTCTGTGATAATGTTTCATTAGTCCCATGTATGATGAATACTGTTTGAATAGAAAATTTATTTTTCTCCCACTCCAGAGGTTACATGCCCACGATACATAGACGAAGCACATTTGTATCGTTCTGTTAACGCTTGGGGCAGAAATAAAATAGGTGACAGAGTACGGTATGACTGTGCCTACTATTACGATCCTGCAAGTTCAGACAGAATGGCAACGTGCACCAGAGAGGGATGGACACCGAAACCACTTTGTCGTGGTACTGTTCACTTTAAATGCTCTTTTGTTGCTTTACTGTTAAACTATGTTTTTATGCCACTTTACATGAAATACTTCATAATCTTGAAAAACATTCTTTGTAAATTATCCAAAGAGGAGTCCCTCTGTGGATTATTTTGTGTCAGCAGGGTTTTCTAGAAGGTGGTGTCAAATCTCTAAAAAGTAAAGAGATTAAGTGTAGACACTTAATTTTTTTTAAGGTAAAACTTGATACTTGGACTATAATGTGACCAATAAGTTTAACACAAACCAAACTCTAACATTAGAGGTTAACATTTAAACTCCATTGTTCCTTTGATGTCGCAGAGGACACAAAAAAGTTGAATGAAAATTTATAATGAACTGGAATAGAAACAATTGATACTGATTATTAGGACTGACTCTTACGCTAATTAATAAACATTTGTTAATATTTCTGTTTACCAAAATCTGTCATAAAAAGTTCACAAAGACAAACACAAAAACCTCAAGCTTCAAAAAAAAGCACTAAGATAAACATTATATCGTTGAATAAGTCCAACAGTTGTAAATGCTGATAAGCTGATAGTAAAATGTTATTTTCTTCATCAGGGACACGGTGTGAAAACCCTAACATTGAAAACTCCAGAATTACCAGCAGTAATAGAAGACCTTACTACAACGGTGACCGACTCACATATGAATGTTTGGGAGGGAATCAGGAATCTGTTACTATCACCTGTGAGCGAGGAGCCTGGGTAGGGATAAAGCCATGTCCAGGTAAGAACATCTGTCTGGAAAACTCCCCTCAAACACAGAGGTCCTAAATAAGTGGAAGCATTTATTAAAGGAACCCTGGTTCATAGGGACAATAATCAGCTTACATGGACCAGAGTTCGTTTTCCCCATTGGTCTGGACTAAGTTGTTTCTTCTCCATTAGCACAGTCAGAAGCGTGTTCATAAGCTTGATTTACAGCACCAAGACCCTCCTCCTGGCTCTGACTGGTTGTTTTTGATTGAGAGCTGTTTATAGCAGTAAAGGAAAGAGATGGAGGAGATCAGTCTTTTCACACCTGTCTCATATTAAATTAAATGAACTGCAAACATAATTTTCCTTCACACTTCAAAACAACACTAAAGAATCGTCCTGCATTGTGATGAAGCACCGTCTTTAACTACTGTCTCATTGCTCACTTTCTTTCAGCTCCTTCAAATTGCTCAGCACCACCAGCTCTTGAAGATGGAGACACCAAAGCAATAATCAGATCAGATTCAGAATATCAACATGATGAAAGAGTTGAATATCTGTGTCAGAATAAGTACACTATGGCTGGTGGCCCATTTAAAACCTGTGACAACGGTGTATGGAAAGGAGACATCAGATGCCTCAGTAAGTTAAATTTTAACATTTTATTTAGCAAACTGATATTTCTGCTGCTCAGAACCACTTCTAGCTAATATAAAAAAATATATAAAATGTGTAATGACACAACTTCAAACCAGATAATTATCTTTTAATGCAGAACGCTTCACATTACTTAAAATTATAATTTTAAGCACATTTACTAGAACAAACTTAGAATGCATAAAATCAAACATGGAGAAAACCTACTAATTTATGAATTAATGACTACTTATTGTTCTTATTAAACATGAGGGACCAATATGTAATTTTATTCATTTATCTTTTTGTTTCTCTCTTAGTTTGTTTGCATTTCCTTCTAGTTCATGTAAAGCACTTCGAACTGCATTGTTGCTAAAAATGTTCTGTATAAATAAAATCACCTTACCTAAACATTTTAAAGCAAATGTATTGTTTGGGCAAGTGCTATTTATTTCCTTCGTTTTATTAACAATTTTGTTTTTCTACTCCGTTTTTCTTCTCAGAGCCCTGCACCGTGACTCAACAATTAATGAACGAGCATAACATTCAGTTTGCACATTTTGAGGACAGTAAGATATTTGTGCCGCATACAGATCACATTGCATTTGTTTGTAAATCGGGGAAAAGACTCGATGGCACAGTCCCGCTGCGTGTCCAGTGCAATGATGGTGAGATTAACCTACCCACCTGCCAGTAAAAACTTTCAGTGAGTTTAATATGTAAATGACTCACTACAAACAATAAAGAAAATTTCAATTTCAATTAATAAATGTTAGGTCTTCTGTCTCTGAATGTTTCAATACGTTTTGGGTTTTTTTAAACCAAACATTGATGATTATACTACTTGTCAAGTCAAAGTAAATGTCAAATTTATCTATGTAGCACATTTAAACAACGCTGACAAAACAAGGTTTAAAGATAATCATAATAAATATCTTAAAGAGCACTAAAAAAAAACAAAAATTTGGGTATAATTTGTAGTGTCCCCATAGGGTTTTATTTTAACAATATTATAGTTGTGAAGTTTGTCAAAAATTTATTTATTTGAATATATTTTGTTTGGTCAACTGACAGCTGTAGCTCCTCCCCCTTTTTCTGTTGCCGTCGGTAACTGTGGGGCAGAAGCTTCTGGACATTTTCTTGTGCTTCTTGTGGATTTTTATGTTATAAATGCACACAGACCACTGAAGTGGACACTAATGCATCATAAAACACACTATTAACTACTGGCCATCAGCTGCTGATGCAAGAAATTATTTTTGTTAAATCCAATTAAAAAAAAGCACGCCAACCAACCCAGTCCCTCCTTCTACTGTAGACGACTTTAGCAGGTAAAAAAAATATATTGTGACATCAGATAACCCCTGAAGATGTATTTTTCAAATAACTTTGTATTTGGAGAAAATTACAATTGATCACCTAAAAAAAAGAAAAACTTTTCTTTTTACAAATGTTTTTTCCTACCGTTTTTTTATGCCTTAAGAAAATTTAAAAAATTGGAAAGAAAATCCTGACACAAAGGATCATAATTCATGCATGAAAGGGTTAACCACCAACTTGATTTCCTCTTTTTTTAGAATAAATGCAGTGGAACTGAATGTGCCTGTCGTGAAGTCGACCTAATGGGCCTGAGACGAACTTAAGACGGTTAAATTAGCACATTTGAAATAATAAGACAAAACTAACTTAGAAGTAACTTGTCAACAATATACAAGTTACAGAATTTTGTTTTTGTTGTTGTTTTACCCTGTCGGCCTTTATCTGACAGTGAGTCGACAGGAAACTGGGTTTCGACTTGTTAAAATGATAAAAACAACGTGTCTCTTTCACTACAATTCATAATTATGTAGTTAAAGTGGAACATCACAACAGATTTTTTTATTTTCTTTATCAGATTTTGTGTCTGTCACACAAAATCTAATAAAATTACTTAGATCTGTGGTTGTAGCATCACAAAATGTGAAAAAAGTTCGTTCACATTTTGTGAATACATTTACAGGGAATTAATTGTGTGGTGTGACTTGTGTGGGCGGCTCTGGAGGCAGGACTTGTCTCAGTTGTGAACGTGGGAAAAACACTTCACTTGCCTCGCCAAATGTCTTTTTTGAGCATAAGAAATGCACAATGTGCTAAATTTTAAGATTACACCACCGATTGACCCTCAATCTGAACTCAGTTTGCAGAAGAGAAACTGAGCCTAAAAGTGAAAGAGCTGAGTTAGGGAAAACAGAAAGTCTGCAGGGAAAAAGCACATCTGTTTGAGAAATATATGCCAAAAATGTGATATAAACACTCATCTTTAATCACAAACTTCATTTTGGTGTCTTTATGAGAGCAAACTGGGACCACAGCACAAACTTCAGCGAATAAAGCTAACTTTAATAAGTTGTAACTTTAAATAATTTTCACATTTTCTGCGATATTTCCTTAGTTTTTAGTTCAGTATCACTGAAAATGGTAAGTTTTTAATACATTCCAAGCATCAAAAAGGACCGTTCTTATTTCATTTAGAAATCGTCTTAAAAAGGGGCTCTTGGAAAGCAAAAAGAA